>NW_021620163.1:652492-750480 GCF_004785775.1 Grammomys surdaster | reverse complement strand
GGGGGAGGGGGGAGGGAGAGGGAGAGGCAGAGGGAGAGGGAGAGGGAGAGGGAGAGGGAGAGGGAGAGGGAGAGGGAGAGGGAGAGAGAGAGAGAGAGAGAGAGAGAGGGAGAGAGAGAGAGAAAGGGTGGGTAGAGACAGATTTTGATTCTTATATGAAGCAGAAACATTCTACAGCAATTCTATTTTTTGAAAAAATGAAATTTCAGAATATGCTACATTTCAAATTATAATTCTGCAAAAGATTTCAGAATTGGATGCAGATTAATGTAAATACTATCTCGTGCTTGACAGTATCTTCATCTTCAAAACTACCATTTCATTGTAGCTTTAACAGATGAATTCCAAAGCTGTGGGTATGTTTTATGCACACAAATTCAGATTATGTGTATTTAAAAAGAGAGTAGAAAAACTGAGAAGAAAATGATATTTTATTGGAAATATTTTAAGAGGGAATATTTTTTAGAAAGAAATATTTTCAAGTTGTTATGTAGAAAGGTAGGACAGCTATTAAAATAATAACTCTAGAGATCCGTTCTATTGTTTACAAATTTATTAAATAATTTTAAAAGGATAGAGTATTTCATTTATTAAAGAATTAGAGTTGAGGACTTCCGGTTTGGGACCGAGCCTAGAGCAGGTCGCAGGCAGCAGCTCCATACCCAACCGCAGAAAACCAAGAAAAACAGGGACTCCCAGGAGCTTGAACTCACGCAGCATCCCAGGTAAGGAAAAAGCAGCACTCACCCCAAACAGGGAGCAACAGGGACCCACTGGGACCCAGGAATTCGCTCCTGGCCTGGAGCGGGCTCCATCCGGTCTGGGCCCGAGCACTCGCGGATCCCGGGAGGCAGCTCTGCACCCAATCTCGCAGACTCCAGAGGAAGCGGGGCTCGCAGGACCTCTGTGCCAAGCAGGGTCTTGGGCTAGGAGGTGGCAGTGCTTGCCCCCGAACAGGGAGTGGCTAGGACCCACTGGGACCCAGGAGTTCACTCCAGGGCCCGGAGCATGGGTTCCTTCCGGTCTGTGCCAGAGCAGATCCCGGGAGTCAGCTCTGCACCCAATCTCACAGAACCTAGAGGGAGCCGGGCTCTCCGTGGCTCAAGCTAGCTCAAGCAGTTTCTTAGGCTAGGAGGTGGCAGTGCTCGCCCCCAATCAGGGTGCAACTGGGACCCACTGGGACCCACTGGGACTCATTGGGATCCAGGAATCCGCTCCTGACCCGGAGCCCCGGCCCCTTCCGGTTTCCACCTGAGCACCGAGCACATCTTGGGCCTCATCTCTAACTCAAGCAGCAAAACCCATCCCAAACAGTTCTGACACAAACTAGATAATAGGAAAGACAGGCCCCAGTCAGAGACAGCACTGATAGCTCAAAGGTGATCCAGATGGCGAAAGGCAAGCGCAAGAACACAAGCACCAGCAACCCAAGGTACTTGCCATTATCAGAACCTAGTTCTCCCACATTAGAAAGTCCTGAACTCCCCATATCACCAGGAAAACAAGAACCAGATCTAAAATCATTTCTAATGATGATGCTAGAGGACTACAAGAAGGAAGTAAATAACACTATCAAAAAACTTGAGGAGAACACAGGAAAACAGGATGAAGTCCTTAAAGAAACACAAAAATCCTTTAAAGAATTACAAGAAAACACAAACAAACAGATGAAGGAATTGAACAAAACCATCCAGGACATAAAAATGGAAGTGGAAACAATAAAGAAATCACAAAGGGAGACTATCCTGGAGATAGAAAACCTAAAAAAGAAATCAGGAGTCATAGACACAAGCATCACCAACAGAATACAAGAGATAGAAGAAAGAATCTCAGGTGCAGAAGATACCTTAGAAAATATTGACACAACTATCAAAGAAAATGCAAAATGCAAAAAGTTGCTATCTCAAAATATCCAGGAAATCCAGGACGCAATGAGAAGACCAAACCTAAGGATAATAGGTATAGATGAGAGTGAAGATTCCCAACTTAAAGGGCCAGTAAATATCTTCAACAAAATTATTGAGGAAAACTTCCCTAACCTAAGGAATGAGATGCCCGTAATCACACAAGAAGCCTACAGAACGCCAAACAGACTAGATCAAAAAAGAAATACCTCCCGTCACATAATAATCAAGACTCAAAATGTACAAAACAAAGACAGAATTTTAAAAGCAGTAAGGGAAAAAGGCCAAATAACATATAAAGGCAAACCTATCAGAATTACACCTGACTTCTCACCAGATACTATAAAAGCCAGAAGATCCTGGACAAGTATCATACAAACCCTAAGAGAACATAAATGCCAGCCCAAGCTACTTTACCCAGCAAAACTCTCAATTACCATAGACGGAGAAACTAAGATATTCCATGACAAAACTGAATTTACACAGTATCTTCCCACAAAACCAGCTTTACAAAGGATAATAGCAGGAAAGCTCCAATACAAGGAGGGCAATCATACCCCAGAAAGAGCAAGAAAATAATCCTTTTCCATCAAACCCAAAAGAAGATAACCACACAAACGATGTCTCCACTATTAGCAAAAATGACAGGAAGCAAGAACACCCTCTCCTTAATATCTCTTAACATCAATGGACTCAATTCCCCAATAAAAAGGCATAGGCTAACGGACTGGATACGCAAACAGGACCCAGCTTTTTGCTGCTTACAGGAAACCCACCTCAGTGACAAAGACAGACACTACCTTAGAGTAAAAGGTTGGAAAACAATTTTTCAAGCAAATGGCACTAAGAAACAAGCGGGAGTAGCCATTCTAATATCGAATAAAATCAACTTTCAACTTAAAACTATCAAAAAGGATAAGGAAGGGCATTTCATACTTGTCAAAGGAAAAGTCAACCAACATGAACTCTCAATTCTGAATATCTATGCGCCAAATACAAGAGCATCGAATTTCATAAAAGAAACCTTACTAAAGCTCAAAACACACATTGTACCTCACATAATAATAGTGGGAGACTTCAACACCCCACTCTCAGCAATGGATAAATCATGGAAACAGAAACTAAATAGAGATACAGTAAAACTAACAGAAGTTATGAACCAAATGGACTTAACAGATATCTATAGAACATTTCACCCTAAAGCAAAAGAATATACCTTTTTCTCAGCACCTCATGGTACCTTCTCCAAAATAGACCATATAATTGGGCACAAGACAGGCCTCAACAGATATAAGAAAATTGAAATAATTCCCTGCATCCTATCAGATCACCATGGTCTAAGGCTGGTCTTCAAAAATGACGAAGAGAATGGAAAGCCCACATTTACATGGAAACTGAACAACACCCTACTCCTTGATAATCAGGTAAGGGAAGAAATAAAGAAAGAAATTAAAAACTTTTTAGAATTTAATGAAAATGATGACACATCATACCAAAATCTATGGGATACAATGAAAGCAGTGCTAAGAGGAAAATTCATAGCTCTAAGTGCCTACAAAAAGAAACTGGAGGGAGCATACACTAACAGCTTGACAGAGCACCTGAAAGACCTAGAACAAAAAGAAGCTAATACACCCAAGAGGAGTAGAAGGCAGGAAATAATTAAACTCAGGGCTGAAATCAACCAAATTGAAACAAAAAGAACTATCCAAAGAATCAATAAAACCAGGAGTTGGTTCTTTGAGAAAATCAACAAGATAGATAAACCCTTAGCTAGACTAATCAGAGGGCAGAGAGACAGTATCCAAATTAATAAAATCAGAACTCAAAAGGGGGACATAACAACAGAAACTGAGGAAATTAAAAAAATCATCATATCCTACTACAAAAGCCTATATTCAACAAAATTGGAAAATTTGGATGAAATGGACAATTTCCTAGACAAATACCAGTTGCCAATGTTAAATCAGGACCAGATAAACCATCTAAACAGTCCCATAACCCCAAAAGAAATAGAAGCAGTCATTAAAAGTCTCCCTACAAAGAAAAGCCCGGGACCAGACGGTTTTAGTGCAGAATTCTATCAGACCTTCAAGGAAGACCTAATCCCAATTCTTTTCAAACTATTCCACAAAATAGAAACAGAAGGTACACTACCCAACTCATTCTTTGAAGCCACAATTACACTCATACCTAAGCCACACAAAGACCCAACAAAGAAAGAGAACTTCAGGCCAATCTCCCTTATGAACATTGATGCAAAATTACTCAATAAAATTCTAGCGAACCGAATTCAAGAACACATCAAAACAATTATCCATCACGATCAAGTAGGCTTCATCCCAGGAATGCAGGGTTGGTTCAATATTCGGAAATCCATCAATGTAATCCATTATATAAACAAACTCAAAGAAAAAAAACCACATGATCATCTCACTAGATGCTGAGAAAGCATTTGACAAAATTCAACACCCCTTCATGATAAAAGTCTTGGAAAGGTCAGGAATTCAAGGTCCATACCTAAACATAGTAAAAGCAATTTACAGCAAACCAGTAGCCAGCATTAAACTAAATGGAGAGAAACTTGAAGCAATCCCACTAAAATCAGGGACTAGGCAAGGCTGCCCACTCTCCCCCTACTTATTTAATATAGTATTGGAAGTCCTAGCCAGAGCAATTAGGCAACACAAGGAGGTCAAAGGGATACAAATTGGAAAGGAAGAAGTCAAAATCTCACTATTTGCAGATGATATGATAGTATACTTAAGTGACCCCAAAACTTCCACCAGAGAACTCCTAAACCTGATAAACAACTTTAGCAAAGTGGCTGGATATAAAATTAACTCAAGCAAATCAGTAGCCTTCCTCTACTCAAAAGATAAACTGGCTGAGAAAGAAATTATGGAAATGACACCCTTCAAAATAGTCACAGATAATATAAAATACCTTGGTGTGAACCTAACCAAGCAAGTAAGAGACCTGTATGACAAGAACTTCATTCCCCTGAAGAAAGAAATCGAAGCCAATCTCAGAAGATGGAAAGATCTCCCATGCTCATGGATTGGAAGGATTAATATAGTAAAAATGGCTATTTTGCCAAAAGCCATCTACAGATTTAATGCAATCCCCATCAAAATTCCCACTCAATTCTTCTCAGAGATAGAAAGAGCAATCTTAAAATTTATTTGGAATAACAAAAAACCCAGGATTGCGAAAACTACTCTCAGCAATAAAAGAACTTCTGGAGGAATCACCATCCCCGACTTCAAGCTATACTACAAAGCAATAGTGATAAAAACTGCATGGTATTGGAACAGAGACAGGCAGGAGGATCAGTGGAATAGAATAGAAGACCCAGAAATGAACCCCCATACCTATGGTAACTTAATCTTTGACAAAGGGGCTAAAACCATCGAATGGAAAAAAGATAGCATTTTCAACAAATGGTGCTGGTCCAACTGGTGGTCAGCATGTAGAAAAATGAAAATTGATCCATACTTATCTCCTTGTACAAAGCTCAATTCCAAGTGGATTAAGGACCTCCACCTAAAACCAGCCACACTGAAACTAATAGAAGAGAAACTGGGAAAAAGCCTGGAATACATAGGCACAGGGAAAAAGTTCCTGAACAGAACGCCAATGGCCTGTGCTCTAAGACCAAAAATTGACAAATGGGACCTCATAAAGCTGCAAAGCTTCTGTAAAGCAAAGGACACAGTCAATAGGACAGAGCGGCAACCAACAGATTGGGAAAAGATCTTCACCAACCCTACATCTGATAAAGGGCTAATATCCAAGGTATACAAAGAACTGAAGAAATTAGACTCTAGACAATCAAAGAACCCTATTAAAAAATGGAGCACAGACCTGAACAAAGAATTCTCAACTGAGGAAGCTCGAATGGTTGAGAAGCACCTAAAGAAGTGTTCAGCATCCCTAGTCATCAGGGAAATGCAAATGAAAACAACACTGAGATTCCACCTCACACCAGTCAGAATGGCTAAGATCAAAAACACAGGTGACAGTACATGTTGGCGAGGATGTGGAGAAAGAGGAACACTCCTCCACTGTTGGTGGGATTGTAAACTGGTACAACCACTATGGAAGGCAGTCTGGCGGTATCTCAGAAAATTGAACATAGCGTTACCTAGGGACCCAGCTATACCACTCCTGGGCATATACCCAAAAGAAGTTTCAACATACAACAGGGACACATGCTCCACCATGTTCATAGCAGCCTTATTTATAATAGCCAGAAGTTGGAAAGAACCCAGATGCCCTTCAACAGAAGAATGGATGCAGAAAATGTGGTACATTTATACAATGGAGTACTACTCAGCTATTAAAAACAATCAGTTCACAAAATTCCTAGGCAAATGGATGGAGCTGGAAAATATCATCTTGAGTGAGATGACCCAATCTCAAAGGAACATACATGGTATGCACTCACTGATAAGTGGATATTAGCCCAAAAGCTCACAATTTCTAAGAATCTTCATATAGACCACATAAAACTCACATAGAAGAAGGAAGACCAAAGTATGAATGCGTTGGTCCTTTTTAGAAGGAGCATCAAAAGTTTCAACCAGAACTCCCAAAGTCTAAACCACCAACCAGAGAGCACAAAGGGAGGGACTCAAGCACCTGTATAGGGAATTGAGGGTGACCTTGTTAGACTCCAGTGAAAGTGGAGGGCCAAGGTCCCCAAAAGTTTGGATCCCCTACTGTGTTGGAATTCGAGAGCAGGGAGATGGGACTGGGAGGATGTTTGGAGCACACCATCACAAAAATTAGGAGGAAGGGGTAGGGGATAAGGGATTTGGGGGGAGAATGAGAAAGGAGACAACATTGAAAGGTAAATACGTATAATACCCAATAAAAACCCCACACAGATAAAGGATTTAAAAAAAAGGGAGTCTATTTATTTTAAATTAATTTCAAAAGTTTCTAGGAGATGCAAATTGGCTAAGATACTATTTTAAGCTCTCCACAAAAGAATTTAAATCTCTGTTCAATATTCTCAAGAGAGAGGTAAACCCTAACTTCCTCAACAGTTAATTGACAAAAGAGAGGTAATCTCACAAAAAGTAGAAAAAGCTATTTCTAATCGATATATCATATAGTCTGATTAATTGTCAGTGGAGCTATAAAAGTCCTTTGACAAAAGATTATTAATATAGATTTATATATCCTTAAATAAGGCCTTCATGACTCTCTGAGTGTGGAAGGAGCAACTGTTGGCGCTTCTGCCCTGATTTTACAAGAACTCTGAAAAATTGGCTTTAAAAACAAAAGAGGGGGAACGGTACCCCCTCAGAAGGAGTCCCCCTGAAATACTCTCCATCATGCCTTGTTCACTTTTCTCTCTCTAAAGCTGAAAGCTCATGGCAAATCTCTTGCTGACCATGTTGGTGACCTCGGGCACCACCAAGACCAACAAAACTTTGCCACAGATATGGGGAAGGACCCTCATACCCATAAAGGGAATGCCCCAGTCCCAGTTCCCTTATGGAGCCGAGGACTGATATGCCTGCCCAATACCACAGAAGGCACAGCTAACCGGCTACCACAAATATTAATGGAAAAAATAGATACCCTCACAAAGCCAGGCCCAATCATAAATACGATGAATAACAATTTACATCCAGGGAAGAGAAATCTCCCTGAGAATCCCCTTCTTTTTTCTTTCCAGGTAAAATTGAATCACCCGTGATGCCTGCTATTAGAAGTTCTAACCCAGATGGACCAGAAGCCAGGAGCCTCGCCCTTACCCTCACCCCCTACCTTTTCCCACCTGCACAAGGTCCCCTGAAGCTGGGCAACTGCAAGATCCTGCTTGGCAACTGCAGATAGACTCAAAGCAGTGTACCATATCATCTGAAGAATAGCAGGGAGACCATAACTCAAGCAGTGTACCATATCTTCTGAAGAATAGCAAGTTCCAGTCCTCCTCGGCCCCACGAATAACCAGGACCCGTCGGTCGGGCCAAGTGGCACCCAGACGTGGGGCTCGAGGCACGGACACATCCGGACAGACCCTCATTGAGAGGATGTGCGCACAACATCAAGATTGAGCAAGACAGAGATCATCGCCCGTGACCTGTCGTCCACGGAACCAGGTTGATGCTGCCATCAAGAAGGCAGTTGAAGTTCATTACCATCAGCTGAAAATTGCAGAGGATCCAGAAGTGACTCCGCAGGAGACTGACACAGCTGTCAGCTCCCCTGCCTCCCCCTACGGTCGACCCCTAGACTTCCACACCCTCCAGAAGGGTTCCTGGTATGCCTGGCTTTGCCCTCATTTCTCTCGCTAGAGAGCTTGGCCTCTTGATCACCACAACAAAAATTGGCTTTTTCCTAAACCAAGGCCACCCTTGATATGGCCGCTAACATTGGGGAGCCTTCCTTTATGACAATATTACACCCCAAACTGACAAATGGTTGGTAAATTGAACATTTACAAGAGACTAGGATGGCTGTGAGTTAGCCCAATGACGGGATTATTGTAGGTCCACTTCCCAGGGGCCCACCCAATGCAGCCGAAAAGGAGTGCGTGGTGCTGGGAGTGGGTGCAGCCTACATGGCCTAAGACAGGGCTCTCACCCTCCTTTCACCCACATGAGAGTCCCTTGGGGGAAATGGTTAGATAATTCCTAAGAGAAACCTGCAAGGCACTTGTGTGACATTTGTCCAAAAGCCTTTACCTATCCCCATATTTAGTCAGACAATCCTGCTGCATCTTTTGTCATGGGACTCTCCATCTCTACAAATGCCTGGCTAGGACTGGCATCAATTTAGGTCACTTTAAATCAGCATCACCAGGTCCCTCTTCAGCATGCCTGTTCTTGCAGCTAACCTTCACTACACACATATCTTCCTATTTGTTTCCCTCACACACTAAGAAGCCACAGTAACTGTTGGCATTCAGTAGGCTAAATCCACAGTCCATTGGTTTACCTCATCTCCTGCTTCTCTTCTCTATGTGTTAGATTTATTTACATCTGTGCTTAAGATGATAATTGAAGTCTTTGTACCTGGTTAATTTCAATGTGTAGTTTTAAAATAAATAACAAACTTTTCAATAAAAAAAAAAAAAGGGGCTGGAGAGATGGCTCAGTGGTTAAGAGCACTGACTGCACTTCCAGAGGTCCTGAGTTCAAATCCCAGCAACCACATGGTGGCTCACAACCATCTGTAATGATATCTGATGCCCTCTTCTGGTGTGTCTGAAGACAGCTACAGTGTATTCATATATAATAAATAAATAAATCTAAAAAAAAAAAAAAAAAAAAAAAAAGAATTAGAGTTGAGTACACCGGATGTGTTTTCAGATTCAATAAAAAGGCAATACAGAAGTGTACTGAAAGGACTGGGAAGATGACTCAGTCAATAAATGATTTGCCACACATGCCTGACAGCTTGAGTTTAAATTCTCAAATAAAACCAAAATAAAAAACCAGGTGTTCTGTGATGAATTCTCCTATCTGTTTCAAAGACTGAGATCCTTGATGAAGGGAGAGAAAATAATACTGAATGGGAGAATAGAGGTACAGTGGGTAGAGTTCACCAACTGCTTATAAAAGAATTGAAAACATAGAAACATGCAACATTACACAGACTTAGCAGTTGTATCTATATATTTAGGAGTAAATATTGATAACCAAATACATAAAACTTTGCAACAACAATTAATTTGAAATAGATCAGGAAGGTGCATATGAGAGGGTTTTGAATAAGAAAAGAAGCACTGAAATATATATTTATATTATAATCTCATATATATAAATAATGTTTTTTTAAAAATAGCTAGGGGTGCTTTCATGTATATCTAATTGTTATTCTTTTGTTCTAATTGTGAGATGAAGGTAGAATAAGAGAATCTCTGGAAGCTTATGGGTCAGGCAGCATGGTATGCACAGCAGCAAACAGCTCTGTGACTCTGTCTCCAACAAGGTAGAAAGAGAGGACCACACAAAACTGGAATCTGACCTACACACATACAAAGGCATGTGTGTGTCTGCATTAATAGACATGAATATGTAGGCACATGCATATACATCATGTGCACAATGCACCCTAATTGTCCTGATTTGTTTCATACTACAACGTATACAATTGTTGATCCATTTTAACTTCTTCAATAAACACACTGATGCTTTGGAGCTAACTTTAAATAATTTTAAAGTTCTGTATTAAATGATACAGAACTTTATAAAACTAGGTTAGGATATTATAACTATGACTGTTTCACTAACAGGTTAAAAATTAAACAATAATTCTCTGTTTTCACAATGCTTTCACATTGATTTCATTTGGTCTGACATCTAAAATTCTACTAACCTGTCTTATAAGAGTTTTATTCATTTCTCCTTCAAAGATCTTTCCCAATTTATTGAATTAAAAGGCAGACCACACCATGACTATTTGTGATCTCCTCCATTGTCCAAGTAACTAATCTTAACTAACTCAATAACTCCAAGTGGTCCTCTTGATATCTGGAGAGAAGGGAGGCTGTGCTACAACACCTCTGTACCACTGGTATTAGTTACATGTCTTATTGTTTCCAAAAGATACCTTACAAAAGCACTTGAGGAAGGCTTTGTTTTGAAATATACTTTCTAGATTCAGTCTACCATGTTAGATGTAGACTGATTCAATGATGGTGCTCAGATCATTTCTTCTTTTTTATAAAGTGTATTACAACATCCCAGGAAATCCTACTACCCATCCCAATTAACCTAAGTAGGGCAGTCCCTCACAGCACATGGTCAGAGGCTAACTTACTCTAGATAATGAGTCACAAGAGTGCCTGGAGGCTTGTTGGTAATTAAAAACAACATCATTTTTACAGTATTGACTATTACTCCCTGATCACTGACTTGTGATTTTAACAATCACCACTCTCCTTTTGGGGCTGAGTCACAGGACTTTATTCAACTCATTATCTGGAAATAAATATGGCCCAGATTCTTCAGTGATAATTTTGATATTTCCAAAAAAAAAACTATGATTATTACTTAAAATAAAGACCAGTAGGCAAAGGTGCTTTAAGGAAGGTTACACAGGCATATCAGAGATTAGATGATCAAGTTATCCAGCTCTCAAATCCCAACCTTCTATAAGCACACATACCTACTTTAGTCAAATCTTTATATAATAATTTATCACTCAATATTCTTGAGAATATATTTGTTTCTTTTTATCAACTAAAATCTTGTGGCTGAATATTATCTTTGTGTTATGCTAGAATCAATATGTTTGTTGATATATTGTCATTTTAAGAGGGAAACTAGTAGAATAAAATTGATAGGACATTTTTCAAATTGAAGATAAATATAAATAGTATCAAATTTTCAATTAATATTACATAATCTATAAGTGTGTAAACAGCAATTGCAAGACACAAAGGACAATCTTGAATTTGTAAAGCATGGAAAATAACCTTTTTATGATATATGGAGAGAAAATACGTAACACAAAACAGAATTTGACAACAACAGATTCTGGGCACAGGAACAAAGATCTATTTCTTGACATTTAGGTTCTGAATTGAGCTTTTTACTTGGATTATTTTTTTAATTGAGAAAATGTTTTTAGACAATGTTTGGCTCATTATTTTAATCCTCTAATTCCTTCAAAATCCTCCCCACCTCCTCACCCACTCATAGGCTTCCTTTCTCAATCTCTCTCACTTTAGAAAAGAAACAAATGAACAAATGTTTCAATCCTTTCTCCATCTCAGGAACTATTTATTACATGCATTGTCTCCAATAATTGTCAATGTTGATGTTCTACAATCAGACGTAAATGTCTTTTATAAAATATGTGTTGCTTCATACAAACATGTTTTAGTATGGAAATTTAATATATGAACCTGATTTGCTATTCTACATTATAGTCATTTTGACCACCTCAAGAATTCCAAATTTTCCCAAGCTTTATAGAAACCTGAAAATTAAAAGTCTATTCCAGAGGTAAGAAAGGCAGCAGACTGTTACTTGTCCATAAAGACAAATTGTACAGAAAAACATGAGCTGAATCTGGGTAATGATAGGTAAAATATAATACAGAAGAGGCAGGGACACTTCTGGTATCACATTTGAGTGCATGTCTAATCCATATTTCAGCAGATTTCAGTTATCCACAGAAGAGGAGGAAGAATTGTAGGAACCAGAGGAGTAAAGGGCACCAAAAGAACACAGACCACAGAATTAACTAAACAGGGCTGATACAGTTTCAAAGTTATTAAAGCACCAAACAAGGGAGCCTGTATGAGTTAGCACTAGGTCCTCTGCACATATGTTACAGTCATTAACTTTGTATTTTTGATCTTTATAGGAATCCTAACTGTGGTAGTAGAGGTGTTTCTGACTCTTTTGTCTGCCCATGGAATCCTTGCCCCACTCAGTCCTGATATGAGAGTTTGTGCCTACTTTTGTTGTAATGTGTTATACCATCTTCCTTCTTTTCTGAATGGAAATGGAGAAAGAGTAAATCATGGAGAGAAGGGAAGAAGTACTTAGAGGAGAGGAGGGAGAGGAAACTATGGGAGACATTATAAAAAAGAAGAAAAGTAAATAATTGTCTCAATAATTAAAATTGCTAGCTGTAAATTTTAAGTAATATATATGATTTAACTTCTTTTTGTGGTTTCATGAAATTTTTGCTGAAATTAGATAATCAAGGGATTATCTAATCCCGGTCTGTGACACAGAATCTCATATTTGATCTCTTGAACTATAGCAGAGTTTAGAACTGGTATTTTGCAGTTTTCCTTCAATATTTTTGACAATATTATTTTTTTAGCATTTTACTCTTTCTATAAAATATAGTATTTCTATTACACTTTGTGTTGATCATGATTTTTTACAGTGTTTGTGTCTTCAATTCATTGACCATTTTTCCAGAATTACTGTTTGCTAGTTTCTCACCATTTTGATTTTGTTATTGAATTCTCCTTTATATTTTGAAATTTGTCTTCTGTTAAGTTATGCTTTTCATTCATGAAAGACTTTTCTGTGTATGAAATTTATTCTACTGAGTATATAGATGAAGTCTAATGGTATGTATGTGTAAAACCTAATTATACCAAATTGCTTTCACAAGAGAGTCACAGAAAAAAGACAGTGTTTATAAAGTAGGAACATGGAAAGAAACAGAAACAGAAGCTTGACATTTCAAAAACTGTATATTGTTATTGTATTTTCACTGTTAATCTCTACCCAAGAAATAGTGCTCAACAGAAGCACTCTGACTTTGAGAAATATTCCAGTCATTGACAAAATAAGATATCTAAATCATATACAGCAGATTTCATCATTTTTAACACGATATGAATTGTACTTTCTGAATTAAATACTAAGTGCTTTGCATTAACTGACATCTGCTGGTTAGTGCTAATAATGAAAGGAGAAGCCTCAATAGTTGACTATTAAGATACTTAAGATACTTGAAATCAGCAATAAACTGGAGCAACAGACTTTTTTGTTTTTTAAATTCACTTTACATCCTGATTTCTGTTCTACCTGCAGATCCTCCTTCAAACTCCTTCCACAGTTCTTCCTCCAAACCCGTCTCCCTTTCTCCTCTGAGAGAGTTGAAACCCCCAACCCCACGTATTCCCTCATCTGGGCACATGAAATATCTTCACGGCTAGATACTTATCCCACACAGTGACCAGGCAACACATCCAAGTTTGGAGAATACATTACACAGACAAGCAACAACTTAGAGATAGACCCTTCTTTGGTTGTTTGGGACCTGTATAAAGTCCAAGTTGCAAATCTTCTACATATGATCAAAGAACCTAGGTCCAGCCCATGTATGCTCATTTGTTGGTGGTTCAGTCTTGGAGAAAACCCAAGGGTCCACGTTAGTTGATTCTGTTGGTCTTCTTGTGGTGATCTTATCCTCTTGGGGTATTTTCAGTCTTTCCAACACACCTTTAACCCATACACTTGGAAGCAGAGGCAACCAAATATCTAATAGTTCAAAGCCAACGTTGTTTACAAAGCAAGTTTGAGGACAGCCAAAGCTACATCAAGGGGACCTGTGTTAAACAAAACAGACACTGGCAATACTCCACATTGTTCTGCTCAGAAATTAACTGTACATGTTCCTAAAGTTTTTTATTTTAATGATAATATAGAATAATAAATGATATTTTTGTGAAAAAAAATTTTCACGAATAAACTGAAAATCTCTTATAACATGTCAGCTAGGTAAGAAGGTAAACATACTTGTAAATTTTCAAATATGATATTAGATATGTATTATTGAGGAGATTGAACACTAATGTTAAATCATGGTAATGTGATTGTGGTAGCAACTCTAAAAGAAGAGGCATGAAGATAAGATCTACTTTTGGTAATGTAGATCCTGTTACTTAAAGAAATTAGAAAAACAAAGAAATAAATAATGTTTATAATCTTTGGTCCATCAAGGAAGTAGTTTTATACATGATTAAATTCTAAGTAATAGACTCGGAGAGGAGGCACAATGCAAGATATAAATAAGTAATAAGATTTTGTGTCATTGAATAACTGATTTATGTGCTATTACAATAAAATAGAGCAATTAATTGATATCATTTCTGCCTCAACATTTAAACATAATATATTATTATCTAGAATTGGTGAGAAATAGAGTAATTTAGATTTATTGACTTTCTTAATATGAGATGATATTTTCATAATATAAAACACAAAAACACATAGGATTGCTGTCTGAAATAAGATAAATAATTAAAGCAAAGGTAAATGTTACACAATAGCACTGAGACAACTTGTGACATATGAGCACAAAAGTATAGATTCCATAGAGATAACTATCATCTGAATGTAAAGAATTCTTATAAGACCAACTGCATATTAAAAATTGTAATGAACTTTAAACATCTGAATCCTAACATCCACGGTGTCTAGAAGAGAAGATTCTAAATATTGCCTACTCTGAAATTGTTTACAAGTAGTTGGTCAAACTACACTGTATCTATATAAAATAGAGAAAAAGTAAGGAAAGTACCACAGTCTTCTGCCCCCCTTTCACCTTTCTTTTCCTATCACTGTTTCTCTGTCTCAATGTATGCCTCTTCCTGTGTCTCATCATGACATACACACACACACACACACACACATGCACACACACACATACACACAGCACACTATTCATAATTATATCAAGTGAGAGTGCAGTTTTGAGCTGAAAAGTCTCCTGACTGTGTCCTTCACATCCTTATTTCTAAGGCTATAGATAAGGGGGTTCAGCATGGGGATCATGATTGTGTAAAGAGCAGTGGCCACTTTGACAAAGAGCCGTGAGCTGTTTGAGTTGGGAACACAATATAGAAGGAGTAAGATTCCATGGAAAATTGTTATAGCAGTCAGGTGGGAAGTACAGGTAGAAAAGGCTTTTCGTAGTCCTCCTTTGGAAGGCATCTTTATAATAGTGACAACTATGAACACATATGAGGCTAAGGTGATCAGGACACTGGAAGATTCACTAAGTATAGAAATGACTAAGCATGTCAGCTGGCTAAAGGAGGAGTCAGAGCAAGACACAGAGATGACAGCAGAGTATTCACAGCCAAAGTGATTGATGATGCCATATTCACAATATGATAGTTGCAAAAGAGTATATATGAGTATCACAGCACACAATCCTCCAATCATGTATGTCCCAGCTACTAGCAGAGCACAGAATTGAAGAGGCATTACAACTGTATAGCGTAGGGGATTACAAACAGCCACAAATCTGTCATAGGCCATCACTGCTAACATGAACATTTCTGTAATCACAAATGTACAAATAAAGAAAAATTGTATCATGCATCCTTTGAAAGAAATGGTCCTATCTTCTGTGATCAAGATCTGCAGAAGTTTGGGTGTAAATACACTAGAATAGCATATATCCAAAAATGAAAGGTGGTTGAGGAAAAAGTACATGGGTGTGTGAAGTTTGGGATTGATCTTTATAACCACAAGTATGCCCAGGTTCCCCATCAATGTCACTGAGTAGATGGTCAAGAACAGGAGGAAGAGGGGTATTTGGAGCTGTGGATATTCTGAGAAACCAACCAAGATGAATGTGGTCGCAGAACTCAGGTTCATCACTTCAGAGGCCATCACTTTTCAGATTATAAAAGAGGAAGAAGAGAAAAATGAGACTTAATGGAACTAATGAGAGTGGAGCAATTGAAACTCATGTGAGGATTACCATAAATCATGAAGTCAGATGTGTACATATTCCATTTGTAAGTGTTATGCCTTGTATTAGGTTCTTATGTGGGCAGTCGGTGAATAGAAATTTAGGACAATGCCCTTTGTTATTCCCTTTGCTCTTCACTATTGTATTTTTCTCATCTGTAATTTAATATAGTGCTCATCAGTATCATTCTATGTGAATTATGTTTATATGCATATGTAAATAATGTAACCATTTATTTCATGCTAGAGTAATTCATGGTAAAATATCATTATAGTCATCAGAAACATATTGCTGAGTTATATCAAAGCACTGAGAAGATTGCAGTGGCCATTAGTCCAAGTTAGAGAACGTTTGCACAAATTAAATATCCAACATATGGTTACAAAGTGTAAATGTCTGACACTAAGAGGAAGAATACTGGAAAAGTATTTTCACATTTGAAATTTTCATATTTCTTACCTTTAGCAAAATATTCATTAATTGTGTTCATATACTAAAAGAAGACATAACCACCTGTTTGTTGGCAATTAGAAACAAAAAGAAATAAGTTGTCATTAAAAATGTAAGAATCTATTTTTAATAAAAATACATACTATTTAAGTTGAAACAATTATAAATGCTTTAGTCATGTGGCCAACTTAAGAGCATGGAATGAGAGAAAATGAAAAATATCCAAGGTTAAATAATGTGACTGTTCTATAAATTACTCAGATACTAGATAGTAACTACAAGTGCTTATGTTGGGTGTGTGGAGAAATGACACATCTTTTGTTCTTCTTCCTAACAACAAATTATTTACCTTAATCCAGGTCATTATTATTTTCTAGGGTAGACTGCACTGGGGTTTATTTGACCTTTATGAACTTTATTCAGTTAGCCATATGTAAGGCAAAAAAAATTTATCTATGAATTTAAGATTATTTCAACGGTCTTAAAACCACATATTTTGTAAAGCCTCTGATAATAATCTGCTACCACTATAGATAACTTTGAAAAAAACCATCATATACATAACTGTTTTTCAATGGTCATTGCAGGAAGAGCAACCCGAATAATTACAAAATATGCCAATTAAATAACCTAAGTAAATTGTCTAATCTCAAAAAAGGCAAAACAGATTTAAAATAAAAGTATTCCTAACAATTTACATTTCTTTTATTTTCTCTTTTTAGTAAATTTTCTACTACTTTCTCAATAGTACCTCATATCTAACATTCCTCATACCTAAACACCATTTTTTAATTTTGTGACTACAGAATCCGAAACACTGACTATAATTAATTTTAAATTTAATCCACCATAAAATATTAAATTTCTTCTTATTATTATTGATATTTATTGATAATACTTGTTTTTATGAGTCTTATATTTTATTCTGAATGTCCCTGAATAATTAGAATCCTAGTATATTTTCATGTATATTTACAAGTATTTCAAATGAAAATGCCTATTCTTCCTATTAAAGAAATAGCTTTACCCTTGCTCATGTGTCTTTGTTTTCTTCTTCATAAGCTGATCTTCTCTCTTTTTATCTTTTGCTGTTTTACTTGTTTTCCCATACTAGATAATTTGTGTCTCAGAATACATAAACAACTCTCTTCATCAGCTCTGCATATTGATTTAGTATAGGAGCATTATGAAGCTGAATATACATACCCCTGAATTCAGGATTGTGATGCAGAAAATTCATGAATTTGATGCAATTATATGAAAATAATGACAATATCTCAATACAAGAAGAAAACATAATTAATTTTATAATCTGGTACAGCTAAATAAAGTATTGTGTGTATATCCTGCATTTTATTATCTATTGAAGAGTACATAGGTGTATCCCATTTCTAAGGAAATATTAAAATAGCTGAAGTATCATTAAGGCATTAAAAATTGTGCCAAGCGTCCAAAAGAAATAGCACACATTATAAAACTACCTAAAATGTAGAAACACTCAGAAAAACGTTAGCTGTCCTTTCTTTAAGTGAATATTTCAGTCATGTCATTTTCTAGTGCAGAGAATAATACAAAGTATAATAAAAACAAGAAAAATATAACCAGAACATCGAAAACAATCATTGCTGAAATGATGTGATGATGGTAATGTTTTGTACTATAACTGAGATGTTCTTTGAAGTTTATTAAAATAGATAACAAAAGACATTGGTAGATTACTAAGGTAAAAAAACACGCTGATTTTATAGCATTTAAAATTAAAACAAAGAAAACCTGTAGAGCTATATTTTGTCTCCATTTAGAACTAGGATTTAGATTCACTTTTAGATCTATATTGACATTTCCCCTAGTGCCAGTGTTACATCAACAGTTTTTTAATGTTTTCCTATCTTTAGTGCTTATTGATTATCGAGCTTATTGATATGGCTGTGGGAAAGTACTCCACATCAATGATCAGCAAATCAAAGAGATAATACTATGTACCTTCTGTGGTATTATCTCTGTTATTACTGACTTCATGTCATTTTGATTCAGAGTTCTTTATTCTCAAGATATTGAAAAATCCATGTTTTGCTTAATTGTAAAGACACTAATTTCCCCCAAGTTTGACATAATTTTATAAAATTAACAAACTAGTACTGCATTGCGCACACTACAATAAGTCATGTAAGAAACACAAAAAAAAACCCCTCAAATGATTTTCTTCATTCTTATCAGTATATGCATTGCTTTAAAAACAAAACAGAACAAAAACACAAACAAGGTCTCATTATGTAGAGATAGATAGCCTGAAATTCACTAGACCAAGTTAGCTTTAAACTTACAAAACTAAACCTTGTATGTGTTTCCCAAAGGCTTAGAAAAAAAAGGCATGAACTCACAATATAAAAAGAAGTCATGATTTTGAAAAAATCACATGGAGGAATTTAAGAGAGTGTTTGGAGAAAGGAATAAGAAAATAAAGTAAAATATATGTAATAATTGAATAACATTTCAAAAGGCCCACATTGACTTTTAGAGGTATTTTAATTTTATATTATCTGTGAAAAATTATTATTTGATGTTTTATATTCTGTTTTAGGGACAAGGTGTGTACACAACTCTTCAAAGAGAGCTGCTTTTTTTCTGTATCAATTCCAGAAATGTTACTACTGCTCCATTTTTATTTGCCACTATTATATACAGTCTTATATTGTATAATATTCAGTCATATATTTTGTTATTTTTAGTGGACATTTTTGTGAGTTTTGTACTCTGCATCTAAATTCACTAAAGTCATGAGGATAAACTTTTACATAACTAATGGATCAATTTTTTGCACAGTAACTTAACAATAAGAAAAGAACTTTAAATTTAGTACCGTGGAAAGAAAAAATAAACTTCAAGTTTAATACACAAATGTGTATCATTAAATAAAAGAGTAATGTATCACCCTTTTCCAGCTCATGTCTGTTTTCCCTTTCCTTCAGTATATGTGGATACTGTGTACATCCACAGACTGAAAACATAGATAAATTTGAAGTAACTCACCAAAATAGAGTCTTTCCTGGTATCCATTTTTTCATAATGCTATTGATATAATTAATAAAACACATGTACAGTTTACATCAAAATTAAAATGCATTTATAATATTCTCAACTACAGTAGTAATTTATCAGTGAAACAGAGTTCAGTAGAGTACACAAATACTAATATTTTAGCAATTGGAAACTATTTGTAAAAAACAAAGAAGAGTCATGTACAAGACTGAAACCTGAAATTTTATTTCAAAATATTGTTCATTGTTTAATCTGTAGCTGCTTGACACATGGGACATAAACTCTAAGGAATTCAAATTGTGTGTTGTCACAAATCATGCAGAAATAATTAAAGGAAATCTTCACTGTTACTGAAAATATAATTTCCTCTCAATAATTATTATTAGGCTCTCTCATGATCTGATAAAGGCTAACTCAATATAGATTATATATTTTAAAGTAAAAAACTAACAATAAATATATAAAATTTATTTTAATATATCAACATATTTAAATTTTATATGATATTGCATTTCATGAAAACTGGTACATGATTTATATGAAAACATGGACTTTTTCTCCAAAAGACAATTTAACTAGGAGTTATATACTAAATAAGTATTCAATTAGACTTTCATTGGTTTAGAAAGCAGTGTCACAATCATTCTATATATCCATTTATGCTTATCAGGACAAGAAATGAAGTACAACAGTTATGTTTCAAGTATTCATATTGTTTATTTTGCGTGAAAAACTGTGGATTAAAAGTCAAGTGACAGGTTCAAGTTAGGAATACAAACTAACATCAAAGTATTCACTACTCTCTCCATTGCTTCAAATCCAATAGAGCAGTCTCAGCACTAACTCTGTAGCAGAAAACCTGTAGCAGCATCCTCTCACCTCATCTCTGGCAGATCCCACAGATTTTTCCCTCTTAACTTTCCTTCCCCTAACTGAAGCTTTGTCCTACACCCAAACTTCATCAGTCATTCCCTGCTAACATATAGGCCACTCCAGCTAGGGATGAAGAATAGTTTTTAACTTACTAGCACAGGAAAGACTTGATGAGTTAACACATGAACTAACATCAACAGTAAATAAGTAGAACCTCATAAAACTGAGAATCTTGTGCATAGTAAAGGATATTGCTATTCAGACAAAGTGGCAGCACACAGAATTGCAAATATTTTCATCAATTACAGATTCAATAAAGGGTTACTATCAAAAATATATGAATATCTGAAGAAAATCAAATAATTCAATTAAAATTGTAGCACATATCAAAATAGAGAATTCTGTTCACATGATCTTACATCTGTTAGATATCTAATGTCAATAAAAAATAATTCATACTGGCAAAGATGTGTAATAAGAATACTTATTCTTTTCTTTTCAGGAGGCAAACTTGAATAGCCACAATGAAAATTAGTATGTTGCTTACTTAGAGGGAGTATGATCAATTATGGTAAGATCCAGCTATATCACTCTTGGGCATACAAGAGTGTATGCACTCTTGAGTACACACCCAAAGGGAAACTTTGTCCTACCACAAGACCATTTGCTTAGCTATTATGTCTATTGTTACTATATTCATATAACCAGAAATTGGAAACAACTTAGATGTCTCTCCCCAGAAGAACGGATAAAGTAAATGTGCACTTAAACAATTGGGTATTAGTATGCTGTTAAAAAAAATGACATCATAAAATTTGAAGATAAATGATGGAAGTATGAAAAACCCATCTTTAGAGAGGTACCAAGGATCCAGAATAATAAATACTGTATATATTCAATTATATATGTTTAAGACATAGAGTGTATGTCAACCAAGCTACAATTTGTAGACCCAGAGAAGTTAGTATAGAGAATGGAGTACATGGACATATGAATCACCATCTGTGGAGAGGTAGGGTATATATTTAAGGAGTGGACTGTGGGTGATGTGGGATTGGAATGGGAGGATCTGATAGAGAGTAAAAGGGGATAGTATGTAGAGAAGGTAATGCAGGCAAAGACAGCTATAATTGAGGAGCATTTGAGGTTTGGTATGGAAATCAAGTACACTGAAAATTACCTAAAATAGATGAAAGAGGTCCTAATAAAGTATCCAAATAGTGTGAAACAGTGTCTCAACTGGCCATCACTTGTCCAAAAATAAAACTTCCAATAACAGGACTGGATTATACACAAATTGTTTAGCCAAAGGCATCCTACAAAAATGTTCAAACAATGTTACCAATACATAGGTTAGTCTCTACAAAATGACAGCAAGACACCCATTGCTGTCAAGACATACACAAGTTATTAAATTCTGAGAAGTTGGAGTGGTGTCTACAAAAACATTTATATCTTCATTTAGTTTCTTTTGTTCGAGTCCATTCTCTTCAGGCTTTACCAAAACAAGACACACAGACATAACCAATCCAAAAACCCTGTGGTCTATAATAATGTTTTACCTGTAAAGTATGCTAGGTCAATGTTGATACAAAGCTTGTGCAAGTACCTAATCAATGTCTGCTTTGACTTAAGGATCACTCATCCTGGTGGAACCCCTGCCCCACACTGCTTGTGTTACTAATAAGCAGAGACTAGAGGTGTAGAGTAAAATTAAGCACTACGCAATATAAAAGACTCCTAGTGATAATTCAGCTACATTCATATGTCAGTTTCTTATTCATCCATAATCAGAGAAGATCCATCAAATATCTCCCCTGAGAACACAGGGAACTCTGTGGAAGAGGAGACAGGAAGGGCATAAAAATGAGAATGAATGGATGGTACCAGCTGAACACATTATTCTAAAGCACATCTAAAGCAAAGATCATAAGGATTCACAGAAACTGAATCAGGAAGAAGAGTCTGCTCTGTTCCACACCAGGTCCTTGTACACATATTACTGCTTTCAATTTAGTATTTTTATGGAATCTCAATTTTGTGAATGAGCAGATCCTAATTCATTTGTTTTCTTTTGGGCTCTTTGCTTTGTCTAAATGAAATATAATCTGTTTTATTTTATTATATTTTGTTTTGTTGTAAATTGCTATTATATCTTAGATGCTTGCATTTTTAATGACAGAAAGAAATGGAATAGATTTGAATGGAAAAAGAAGTAGGGAGGACTTGGAAGAACAGAGGGGGAAGAAACTAATCAAAATGAAATGTATGAGAACAGAATCTATTTTCAATAAAAGAGGGAGAAAGAGAGAGTTAATTCATATTGTTTAAGGAAATATGCTTTAGTTCCAGTATAGAGTTATGTAAAATAATTTTGGACTTAGCTAGAACAATCTTCCCTGGAGCATGGCTTTCATATTGCTTGAAGGTGCTCTTCAGTCTTCTGGAGATGTCAATCATAGTCATATCTCCCTATGATGCTTGTTAATTATAACACCATCTTCACAGATTATATCATGACCATTGATGCAGCAGTGTCATCAATGCTATAAGGGTAACCAATTGCTTTCTGATTAGTCTTGAGGTCTTGGCCTTCCAGAAGAGAATTCATGTCTATAGAGTAAATCTGTAAAACAAACAAATCAACACAAAACCAACAGCTGGGACATCATAATCCTGTTAAACTGTCTTCTGTTTATATTTGTTTGAGTAGATTTGTGCTGCTCTAGGTTGTGGTTGGAGCAGTTCTGTATATAATTGGCAATAATTTGTAAACAGAATCATTTATATAAATACATGAAAGTATAACACTATTGAGTGCACAGCCCTAAACTTTTTTACAGCCCACCCTTAAGGCCCTTCCTTGGATTTTTATTTAAAAATTGCTAGCAGTATATAAAAATATGTGCAGTCTATACCTTGAGTTTCTGATCCATGGTATTTTACTTATTTTCCTTAGCCTCTGTTGAAATTATCTCATTTCTTAATTTTACATTCACTATCTCTCTTTTTACTTTTATCTCATTCAAAGTAATGAGTGTCCCATGAGGATAGAGTTTCTTAATGAATAATTTTATTAATTCTCTGAGAAGTTCATACAAAGGAACTAAATCTTGACACTCTAAAATAACCAAATATCTTTGACTACATAGGTCATATGCCTAATGAAAACAATTATAATTGTTTATGTGTGTGTTTTTTATTTATTATTCTCTCACGCAATATTTCGTGAATCCTGCCTTATCTCTTCTACTTCTTCCAGCCAACATTCTCCCTCTTCCTCTTACTCCAGTTCCACTGGTTCTCAGTTTCCCTTAAAGAAAGATCAGGCTGCTCAGTGATAGCAACTAAACACATCATAACAATGTCCAGTAACACTAGACACACCATTTTATTAAAATTGGATTAGGCAACCGAGTAGTAGAGAAAGAGTCACAAAAGCAAGCAAAGGAATAAGATACACCACTACTCCCCCTGATATGAGTCCCACCAAAACACCAAGCTAAGACCTAGCATAGATACATGAAGGCTCCATGATTGGTGCTTTAGTCTCTGTGAGCCTCTATGAGTACTGCTTAGTTGGTTCTGTGAGCAGTGTTCTTCTGGTATTCTTGATTCTTCTGGCTCCTACAGTTTTGCCTCTTCCTGTTCTGCAGGCTTTCCTGAATGCCAGGTAATGTTTGGGTATGAGTCTCTCCATCTGCTGCAAGAAGAAGCCTCTCTGATGGTGATGGGAGTAGGCAACAGTCTGTGAGTATAACATAATAGTAGGAACCATTTCATTGACTTTTTCTTTTTCTGATAAGTTTTTTTGCTTCTACCCTAGGTCCTTGAGCCAGCCAGCTTCAGATTCTTGGCCAAGTAGACAGTATGGGGCATGACCTCCTCTTATCATCTGAGCCTAAAGTGATACCTTGCATTACTTGGCCTCTCTGACATGCTCTGAGTCTCTATTGCTCCAGCACACCTTGCAAGCAGGACAAGTGGTGGGTTGATGATTTCTTTGTATAAGTTGGTCTCCCCGTATCATCACTGAGAGACTTGCATGCCTACAAAAGATGGCCAGTTCAGATCCCTCACATTGGCTACCATTATAGATTCCAGGAAGTTCCCACTGCACTAGGTTTCCATATTTCTCCCTAGATACCCACAATTCCAGTTGTTTCTTCCTGTATTCTTTCCATCCATCTCTCTCCACCCACCTGTTGTCTCCTATTGTCATCTATCTTTGCCCCAGTCTACCTACAAAATCTAATCTATTTACTGCTTCCAGGAAAATTCATGTGTCTCCCATATAGCCTTCCTTGACTTAACCCCCCTGGTCTGTGGATTTTAGTATGATTATTCCCTACTTATCACCTAATACTCCTGTATAAGTGAGTACATATCATGCTTGTCTTTCTGGGTCTGGGTTGCCTTGTTCAGGATGATTTTTTCTATTTCCATCCATTTGCCTGAAAATTCCATGATGTCATTTTATTCTAACCACTGAGAAATACATCATTTGTAAATATAGAATATTTCCTTTATCCATTCTTCCACTGAGAGACATGTGGATTGTCTCCATTTTCTGGATATTATGAATAAAGTCACCATGAACATTGTTGAGCAAATATCCTGGTGGAAGGATAGAGCATCCTCTTAGTATATGCCCAACAATGGTGTAAGTCAGACATCTGATAGGTATATCCCTAACTTTAACTTTCTAAGAATTCTCCATACTGATTTCAAAAGTGCTTGTGCCATTTTTCATTTCTACTAGCAATGAAAAAGTGTTCCCTTCGCATCATATTCTCACTAGCATGAAGTGTCACTTCTCTTATTGATATTACCCATTTTTATAGGTGTATAAAGGAATCTCATAATAGTTTTGAATTACATTTCTCTGATAGCTAAGGATGCTGACTATTTTTTAAGTGTTTCTCACCCATTTGAAATTTCTCTATTGATAATTTTCTTTTCATACCTTGTATCCTATGTTTTAAACTGATTTTTTTTTTTTTTTTTTTTTTTTTTTTGCCAGGGGCCAGCCTCTGTGGATCTTGTTTCTTGTTTGGTTCTTCTTTAGGCAGCAGAGGGGGAAGAACTTCAGGAGGGGTAAAGCTTGGTCTTATGAAATATTTAGGTTGGTTGGATAATAATAAAACATGTATATATCTAAGTCTAAGCTACTTTGCTGCTGCAGCTGACCTGCATGAGTTCCTTTGAGTCCAGAAACTGCAGTTTCTGGCATTTACCACCTCATCATAAAACAATAGGGTATTAAGTAAAGGATTGCTATAGCCTTTCCCTTTTGTCCAGATGCCTCTTGATTGTCAGGCTAAGGGGCAGTTTGGAGCAGTAAATTTTTATTGAACCAGGAGAAGAGAACTACTATGTTCACAGAAGCAAAAATTTTGCATAACCAAATAAGCATAAACACACATAAATTCATACACAGATTCACACATGCATATTTATATATCTCCATTCAAACCAGTTGGGCCCAGAATACATACATTCTAATAATTACATGTTTACACACACACACACACACACACACACACACACACACACACATCTATACCTACCTATGCATTTGGAATAAAAGACCATGCGCCAGTACAAAAAGAACTCATTCATTCTTTATAAAAAATCAGCTCCACTCTTTTTTGTAGGAGAAAGAAAAAGCTTCTACTCTTTTATTGCTAAATTATTTAAACCCAAAGTCTGTCAGAAGAAAGCTTTATTCTCTTTAATAAGACTAACCTTGCCTTGCTCTTAAGAACTGTTCAGTCCATAGTAAGGAGAATCCTGCCTGCTCCTTCTGCTCTCTCTGTGGCTTCTTTTACCATCCTTTCCTTAGCATTCTGTATATGGCACTCTTAGTTTTTAAAGTTTCCTTGTACTTTCTAAGTCATTACACTCTGCTTTTTTTTCTAATACTGTTCTCTCCACTTGCTCTGATGTCACAATAATACCCTTACACTCAATACCATTAATACCAATGCTATACCTTTACTTGTAAGTTCTTCTTGAGTTCAGTTCTGTCTAAACCATTCTCTTTTGAGTTCTTTCAAAAAAATTCCTCCTGAGTTAAGCTCTGTCTAAAAGGTATTTTCATCTAAATATGGTCTCCTAAGCTCAGTTCTGTTTCCTACTGTTTGTCCTCCACACTTATACAACTTTCAGAATAAAAAAAAAAACATATGGCTAAAAGTACAGCACAAGTTTACACATAAATCCAAAAAATAAATCAAATAAGTTTACAACAGATAATGTTTACATGCATATCCACTAGGAGTAAGTATCTGATTAAACATTCATCACCTGTCATAGCTCTACGGGTTCAAAGAGAGATAAAACCCATAACTCCTGTGACCAAGGTATTACTGAAGTTATGTATAGATTACCACAGTGAATATTTTAATCTCCTGTCCTAGTACATTTGGTAAACTGTTATTTCCCTTTTTATGACCTTTGTTTAATGGTTTCACAACCTCTTGGAATGAGCTCTGAGTAGTAGATGCCTGCTTGCTAACTCTGAAGCCATTAACTCATGACACTAAAGACTGACAGAGTTCTCAATGCAGTTTTGATTATCAGAGAAAACCCAATAGTGGTCTCACTATAAAAGAGCTTAATAAATACTAATACGATTTAATAATTCTTATAGGATCGGCATTAAGAATTAAGAAGTCATCTACTTGTCTATGTAGCATCATTACAATAGAGTACATCTTTGATGTTCTCCAAAGATATGTTCAAAATGGTGGGCTAATATTTTGTGATTGTTACATATATTTAATAATAACAGGAAAAGAATATTAATGGCAGAAATTTTTCCTAAATTGCATTTTACTTGAGCCTTGCCTACATAAACAAATTCATTGTTGATTATACTCCAACATAGTCTTATCTCAGTAAGATCACCTGCTAAATATTAGAGACTCTTTTAACAGACTGATGGTTTATATATGTTTGGCCCAGGGAGTGGCACTATTACGAGGTATAGTCTTGTTGAAATAAATGTGTCACTGTGTGTGTGTGGGCTTTAATACCCTAGTCCTAGCTGCCTGGAAATCAGTATTGCACTAGAAGCTTTGAAATGAAGATGTTGAACTCTCAGGTCTCCCTGTTTCATGCCTGTTTGGAGGTCTCCATGTTCTCACCTTGGTCATAATGGACTGTTTCTTTGAACCTATAAGCTAGCCTCAATTGAATATCGTCCTTATAAGAGTTGACCTGGTCATGTTGTCTGTTCTTAACAACAAAAATTCTAAGACAAATGGTTCCTGGCAGTCCTCTTTTGAGATTTAGTAAGTACCATATGGGTGTGTGTGTGTGTGTGTGTGTGTGTGTGTGTGTGTGTGTTTAAACTTAATACATCTTTATTTAATTTTATTACCACCTAGTTCATACCTAAGTAATGATATATTGTCAAGCATTTTATTTTATTTTCTCTTTCTGTTCACCTTTTATATCTAATAAATTAGGATAGTGCTTTGAATGCCTTGAACTTAGCAAAGGATACTTAAATTGAAATATTAGAGAAGAACAGCAATAAATATGCCAAACTGAATGTGGAAAGCCCACATGTCCTCAACTCTACACAAAGAACTATAAGCAACCAAGGAATGTGGAGAGTGGGAGGGATAGTCTTCCCAAGGAAATAGCATACCAGTTTGTCATCCAGTGCCAAATAATGAGCCCTGGAAACATTCCTATGAGTAACATTTAAACAAATTAAACAGTCTACATTTAAGAGTATACATGTATACACGTAATCCCTTTTAATTATTCTGCATCCTATTCTGCTACTACACTAGGACTCCATTAGTTTTAAAATGACAATGCTTATGTAATTGGTAATACCTAGGCATATTTTTGTAAACCTTTGTCAACCTTATAAAATATATATTTTAAAAATATTCTATAGCATATGTAATTTACCACAAGTAAGATATATTTATCATGAAATATAGAGCATAAAATATGCAAAATCTAATGTCAATAACTATATATTAAACTAAGTATAATAAAAAAGATAAAATAAGAGCTGAACAAAATTGTTACATTAGAAATGATTGAGAAAATTTTAATTTTAAAAAATTACATATTAATATGAGGTATATATAAAATATTTATTAGAAGATAAACTACACCTACTTGCAACAACCTATCAGCACAAACACAAAATTTATATTAAATTTAAAGCAAAGAAATCATTTTATATGTCACAGGTATAATTTTCCAGAAAGAACAATTATTTTAGATAATCATATATTATATAATTGTTTAGAACTAAGGTTTTTTGACACAGTCATTTCCTAGTTGAATGTTATAATTCATAAAGCCAATGCTGCTCTTTAAGAAAGTATGAGCAAAGCTAAGCCATCACATACATTGATCATTGACATGATACTGTTTACTTTGTTTGAATTTCTGTGTGTTCCTTTCTTTGGTAGCAATTAGCATAATGATTCACCCATATCTTCTCTTACATAATTGTTAGTGTATCCCCTGAGAAAGTCCTGAATGAACCAAGCCCTGCTCTGAAGGAAGTAACTTTAGTAGATCCTACTTGGGAGTTTTCTCTGTGCCTTGGAGATTGTTATCTGCCCGTAAGCAAATATATTAAACAAAATAATTAGAATAGCTTCAAATCAGAGGAGGCTGACAAAATACAGCATGACAGGAGAAATGACAGCAGATCAGAGCACAGAACTCCTTTTAATGTATATATAGTATTTCTTAGAATTATAACCTATAAGATAAATGATACGCTAAGTCCTTAATAAGAACTCAGCCACAAAAGCTAGAATAACTAAGATGATATAATAGTATATATAGTTGTTGGAAGAATGATTTAAAAGAATATAAAAAGAATAAAACATTAGGATTTGTCATTTTTGGAAAAATTGGTTTAGAGCACGTTGCTGTAATATTTATTAATTTAGAAAAAAGCCAATTCATTACTAAACAAATTATTTTTTATTTTTATTGGAAATTTTGCTTATCTACAATTCAGATGTCATCCCTTTTCCCTATATCCTCTCCCTACAAACCTCTACCCCATACCCCCTCCTCCTTTTCGGTTTCATATCATCTTAGTTACATGCAAGTATTAAGGTCAGTTCTAGTTAAGGGTCAATCGATATAATATATGCAAATAGTCATGGAACAAGCAAGAGAATAAATGAATAGTCAAAGAACAAGCAAGAAAATAAACAAAATTCTGTGAACATTCTCATGTGTGATCACTGTTTCTAAGGGCTTATCAGGATAACCAAAATAACTGAGCCTACTTCCCTGTCCTAGCCCAAAGTCATTTTTATGTCTGAAGCCTACTTCCTTGTTCTAGCCTAAAATTTAGATTCCTGACTGAAATTACTTCTTTGTCCTAGCCTAATGTCATATTCCTGCCAAGCAGCCCATTTCCTTGTCCTTGGCCAATGTCATATTCCTGCCTAGCAACCCATTTCCTAGTCCTTGGCTTATGTCAGATTCTTGCCAAGCAGCATCAAAGGTTCTCTGCCTGCCGCTCCACCTTTTTTATTTTATTAATAAAATTGAGCCTGTCTTAGGTCATTCCTCACAAGAATGCCTTACTTACCCATCATGAAACATGCATTATCAAAGGCAACGCACTTATATCTTAGGTTGGTAAGGCTCTGTGCAGAATCTTACCCATCTTTGGCTTGCCAGCTTGTTAATTTAATAACCCTGTCACTGGGGTCCATTTTCACTTTCAAGCCATGGACTTTGGCTGACAACATGTTAATGTTGTTAAAGATAAGCTTTAACATGATGGGCAAGCATTAAAGTATTACCAGGACAAAACGGGCTAGCATGATTATATGCCATTCTTGAAGTTTGACCAAAATAGAAATACTGACCTCAGGCCTTGGGTAATTTTATCAGCAGTATCCACTGCATCAACGTTCAGCAGAGCAGCATTCTTGAAATTCATAAGCTCACTATGTAAAGTTAAAACATCCAGTGAGGTGTTAGAATTGTGCCAAATTCTTATATAATTGAAAATAATAGCTACAATTATTCTTAATCATGATTGAATTCTCAGTCTTAAGGAAATTTACAAGTAATATGATTGTTCATTAAAAGTTGATAGTTTATTGCTTAAGGCAGAACAAGTCACCTAGACTGACTCAGCTTGTATTTTCTGTCTAAATATCTTGAAAACACTAAGTGTTGCCAGCCTGAAAACAGGCTGTTATATTCTTGTTTTCTTGCTTAAGTTAAAAATGGTTTGTAAAATTTTAGAAATAAGAGTATGAGGTTGATGATAATAAAAAACCTGTTCTTCCTGTGTGTAGCCTGTAACCCTGAGCCTACTAGAAAAGTAAGTTTATCAGGGAAAAAAATGATAGAAACTGTAGCTCTTGAAATGATGAATGTTTTTTGAATCTGTATAAATAAAGACATTTTTTGATTGCTAGTCAGTCAAAGTGGAAAATCTTTCCAGTCTTGGTGTCTAACTCATACTTTCCCTCTCTTAATCCTTATACCCTCTCTAGAACTTGTTTATGGCTGGAGGTCACAGCATTTTTGTTTTCAGTTTTTGCAGGGCCTCTTTCACACCCTTGTTTCTCAGTCTGGAAGTTGGTGGATTCAGCATAGGCATCACAAGGATGTAAAACAATAAAATCATTTTGTCTTGATCTAGAGGATTAAGAAGAACTTTTTTGGAAATAAGTTAATAACACTGTTCCCTGGAAAACTCCAAGTGCTGTTAAATAGGAGGTGGAGGTAGAGAAAATCTTTAATCTCCCCTCAGTAGTAAAAAGCTGACATAACAGAAACAGGCTAAAATTCTTTAGATGGTGCTAAGCTCAATAGAATCATAAAAAAAATAAAGAGAGCCAGTTCAAAACAAGAGCGAAGGGAAGGTGGAGATAAGTCAAAGAAAAATGTTGATCTCATCAGACCAACAGAAACATGCAAAATGCCAAAATTGTGTGTATCACAGCATCTATAATGCCACCAAGTAATGAATAGGCAGGAGTTGATAGCACACATTGCTGGACATATCTACTGTATATGACAAGGGTTGCTGATTGCCATGTATTAATCGAATGTCATTATTTTCAACAGTATACATTCCACATCTGTAAAGATGAGGAAGATAAAGAAATGGAGAACACAGCCAAGAAAATGAATTGAATTGCTGTTCATGGCAAGCAAGTCCATCACCAAATTTAAGGCTAAGTGCTGTGGAATATTAAACATCAAAGGAAGAGACGTGGCTGAGGAAGATACATACTGACATGTGAATCTGGTGGTTCATTCTAATCAAAGTGATCATTCCAAAATTTTCTCTTTTTAAAACAATAATCATTTTATTCATTTACACTTTAAATGATATCTGCCTTCCCAGTTTCCCCTCTACAAAACTCCCATCCCATCTCTCCTCTCCTGTGCCTTTGTTAAGTTGCTTCCCCACCCACTCATCCAATCCTGCCTCAGTGTTTTAGCATATCCCTAAGCTGGGGTATCAAGATTCCACAGAGCCAACGGCCTGCCCTCCCATTGATGCCAGATAAGGCCATCCTTTGATGGAAATGAGGAAAAATGTAGTAAATAAAATCACTTTAATCATATTTATTGTTAATTTCTAAGAAATAGAACTCTGTGACTGAACAATTCTCAACTCTATCATTTGTTTTTCTATAAACTATTTCCAAATATGCAAGATAATCATTAATTCAACATTGTTTTGCATGCATGTTTTGTTATTATGTGGTATAATATAATTCATTTCTATGGTTATTTGTCTTCAGAAACATAGCCTATGCTATTTTAAAGAGCTATTATCATAAAATGTGTCTAATGAAAGTTTACACACTTTGTTCCTACAAAGTATACAGTTTACCAAGCAAATTTATCTAGCCCAGTTATTTATCATTGCACATTGTTGAACAAGTCTCTGGGTCTAGATTCAAAACAATTTGAAAAGAATTTCAATATTTGACAGAAATGCCAGAAGATAGAAGATAAAAATTTCCTTGCTCAATAAAACATCACATTTATTGACTAACTTAGGAAATATTAATTTTAACATTACTGGTAATATTGCATATAAATTACTAAATAAAGATAGTCTGATAAAAATCAGTATCAAACTTTGACTAAAAAGTCAAATGTGATTTAGAGATGCCTATTACTTTGCTGTCACTATTTTGACAGAAATTTTATAATTCTATCATAAATTCTATCTTATTCTGAAATACAAATCCCTCAAAAGTGAAAAGTATGTCATCAAAATAGTAGAAAACTGAATATATAGTATAGAATATAAGTGAAAAACTTAACCCAGAAGAAAAAGGACTAGAGCTAGCATAGCTACCATGTAATGTCAGACCTGAGTGCTTGTCAACATATAATCTCAGCACTGAAGAGTTTTAGCCAGAATCACCTGGAAAAGTACAGTGATTCTAGTGAAAATAGTGAGCCTTGTGTTCAATGTGAAACTATGCTTAATATATCATAGGCAATGGCCATTTCTATCCTCCACCTACATCCACATGCACTTGTAAACACTGTGCAGCATATCCTTAAGAATATACATGCATGAAAACTAAGTAATAGAAAAACACATTGGTGTATATAGGGGAATATCATTAGGTTTAGCTTGACATTGTCAAAAAAAATGAAGATTTTTAGACCAAGACAATATTTCTGTGATACACAGTGTTCAATTTCTTGTGCTGTTTTCATTTGTTTAGGTGTAGATGTTAAACAATGCCTTTCTATGTGTTTGTTTGTTTTGTTAAATAGAATATGGTGATGAGTTATCACACTTTTTCTTGAGTTAAATGTAGTACATTGTCTGAAAAGCCTGAATCAAGATATGTTCATGTTTTTGTATTAATGGTTGACAATGAATAAAATAAGTAAAATTTAAAGTTTACATGTACTGCATCACTTTTAAGTAACTTTAAAATGAAAAAAATCTGATAATAATAGCTAAAAGACAAACAGGTAAGACTTCTACAAATTTTACACACAAAAACATGAAGTCATGAAAATTCACACAATTTTGACAAGAAAATATACTTGTCCATTAGGTTTCATTTAACTGGGTGAACATGCATGAAATTAATTTCTATATCATTTAATAATGATTTCTTATTTTAAAATGAAAGTAGTTGCTCTTGTCTGTATGATTTTAAAATAGTCATCAAGAAACCAACAGGAGATGTGTCTTTCTCTTCTTATCAGTGGTATGTGAATTCGTGTAGATGATGTTTTACTCCTCCCAATGACATTTGGGACTGATAAGCCCATCCCTTGACTACTCTGTGTTATTCATCAGTGTTTCATTAGATTCCTTTTTTTTTCACCATACAAAGGGGTCTGTTTTTATTTTCACAATGGGAAGTGAATTAGCTCCATAGAATGAGTGTTGAAGTAGCCAAGATGGCTTAGCCAGCTCATGCTTTCCTTCCTCAGAGTCCTAGGTTCTTTACATGCATGAAAATTCTCTTTCTCTTCTTGTCTATACTTGTCATCATGGTAGTGAACAAGACCTTCCAAGATAGGAGGAGCCTGTGGCTGTGAGATCTCCACAAGCTGGGCCAGGTGCTTCCCCAGCCTTGGTTTATCAGTATCCTGGCCACAGTTTTCTTCCCTTTGCTTCATCCTGGTCTTGCATCACTCTATCTTCTTCAGATGGACAGTCACATGGCTTATGGTCTAGTTTCCATCCGTACAGGGATGTCTTCCTCCTGTAGCCCATTGACCAGATCTACATCCTTCTTTCCCCCTCCCTCTCTTGTCAACCCCTAATGCCTCTCATCCTGAGATCCCAAGGCCAGGAGGAATATACTCACTCTGCATCTCCAGGAAGGGAGTTTGAATACAACCCACATCAAGCTTCCTGGGCTTTATTTACTTTTAACTAAAATGGATAGAGTTACAAGCTAATTGTTATCTGTCACCCTAAGGTGTCAGAATGTATAAAAAGAATGGCCTTGAGGATAAACGAGCATTACAGTTGGGTTTAAAAAATAACGCCTTTCTCAAAATATGCACATGTTGCAGTTTGAAGAAAACGACAGCCAAACATAGTGTTGTAAACTGCTGCTTACCGGAGTAAAGAAAAAGAAATTCTGTAAGTTGTGGACATAATAGAGTATGTGAAACAAGAAGAGGCTGGGAATCATTCTGATGGGTGGAGGATTCCTTGACAAAGATCACCTGGGAACCCTGTGTGCAAGGTCTCTGTGTCTCTGCATTTGCCTTGCATTTGTGTCTTGTCTTTCACTCCGGGGTGAGATTTTGTTCTTTGAAAACTGAAAGAATTTTCTTTTTTTTTTTCTTTTTTTGGATGTTTTATTAACATTTAATATGTTATCCCCTTACCCCATCCCCCCTCCCCATCCCACCCCCGCCAGGAACCCCATATCCCATCACCCCTCCTCCTGCTTCTCTCTGGATGTGCCCAACCTACCCCCCATTCCCACCTCCCCACCCTCAAATTCTCACCCACTGGAGCATCCAGCCTTCATGAGAACAAGGATCTCTTCTCCCACCTATGCCCCACAGGGCCCTCCACCCTTACATATACAGCTGAATCCATGGATCCCTCCTTAGGTGCTCCCAGACTGGTGGTTTAGACCCTGGGAACTCTGGTTGGTTGGTATTGTTGCTCTCCTCATGGGGCCACAAACACTTTCAGCTCTTACAGTCTTCACTCTAACCTCTCCATTGGGAACCCCATGATCAGTTCAATGGCTAGCTGTGAGCATCTGCCTCTGAATATGTCAGACTCTTGCAGACCTCTAAGGAGACATCTGTATCAGGCTCTTGTCAGCATGTACTTCCTGACTTCCACATCAGCATCTACCTTTGGCGACTGCACATGGGATGGATAGCCAGGTGGAATGGTCTCCAGATGGCCCCTCCTTCAGTTTCTGTCCCTCACTTTGTCTCCATATGTGTTCCCTTGAGTATTTTGTTACTCCTTCTAATAAGGACCGAAGCACCCCCACTTGGTCTTCCTTCTTCGTGAGTTTCATTAGATTCCTGGTTGAGAATTTCTCACTGACAATACTGTAACAAGTTAGTAAATGTTTACATTTTATTTATTTCTCTTTTTAAACTTACTTAATTAGGGTCATTGTTACTTCTGTCACAGGACTGAAAGCATAAATATATATTGTAATCTCCTGGTACAAAACTAAAACAGCACATTTTTCAAATGCCTTTAATTTTGCAATGGGCTCTCCAGGTAGTAAATTCAAAAAGGCAGAATACAGCACACATATAAATAATCTATACTTTATTAACTAAAAGTTGCAAAATAATACATAAATATATGCTAATTTCTTCTAGCCAAATTAATATTTTATTATATATTCAAAGCCTAAGTATTCACAGTCATTTTACACATTATACTGAATGTTTTAATCTGTGAATGTGTGTATGAATGTTTCATAATACACCCTCTGACAATTTTATCAGTACCTAATACATACAAAAATGGTATATTATCTCATGTCCCATTTTTGGTTTTTCAACTTTCTTTTTCCAAAATATGATGAAAAAGTTTTGCATTGTACAAAAGAAACGCTTAAACCTGAAGTGAAAAAAAAGTAAATACGGTAATTTGAAGGTATTTAAGAAAAAAAGAGTAACATTAAATAATAACTAAAGAAATAAAGCAAAATACAATCTAGAATCAGAGAAGCACATAGGGATGAAGAAACAGAAAAGCTTCATTAAATAAATGATACATAATTTATGGCGAGAAATTCTGTCACACAGAGCAAAGCTGGATAATCAGTCATACAGAAACACTCCAATCTCTCAAGAGCTTTTATATAAGGGACTTTGTCGTCTTCTTCTAATGATTATGAAGATCACACAATTAGTTGCAGATAAAAATCCATAAAAATCTTTTCTCCAAAAAATCTGCTCATGTTGCTACTGTATAAAGTGCAATGATTTTATATTGAGAGTGTCAGCAATGACAGAACCCCATGTCTTTGATTTTTAACAACATAATCAGGTAAGGCTTCTGTGATTTCTCAATGACATAGACCTCTCTACCTCAATCCCTATCTAGTTACCAGGGCTTCAATCTACAATGTGTTTATCTCTCCAACATGCATAATTTCAATCCTCTAGTCAATGAAATCTTTCTTTTGCATACTAAATTTAAGTTATTTCCTGTAGAAAATATCTCATATACTATCTATTTCAGGATTATTTTGAAGTGCATTATAAATTTTTGAAGTTCAATTAAAAACTGTTGATTCAACAAGAAAACAAATTTATTACAAAGTGAACTATGGAGTTTGCCTTAAAACATAAATTATATAATAGGCAAACTGAATTAGTGAATGTTTATTAAACAAAGTACTCAAAGCTAATATAAAAACAAATAAGTAGTCAATTAAATAATCATAAAAATTTACAGTCATGAATGCTATGCAATAGCACTTATACTATACAATAGACTTATACTGAAACATGTCATATCTTGATTTATTTTATTTTGGTGTTACAACAAAGACACAAGCTAGTGTCTTAAACTATAAAACACAACAATCTTCTAAAATATCATTGGAATTTTCCATAAAATAACAAACATATTGGCGAGTGGACATGCACATGTAATACAATATTTTAGAACCATACTTTCATTTTAAATTTTTGCAGGGCCTCTTTTACATCATTGTTACTCATACTGTAAATCAGAGGGTTCAACATTTACACTCAATCAGAGTGTAAAACAGTGAGATTATTTTGTCTTGATCCGAGGAATATGGAGAAATTGGCCGAAAATACATGAAGACTACAATACCCTAGAAAATGGTAACTGTGGTGAGATGGGAGGTGCAGGTAGATAAAGCTTTGAAACTCCCCTCAGTAGAACTGATCTTCAGGAATGATAAAATGATACAACAGTAAGAGAGCAGAACTTCTGAGATGGTGCTCAGTTCAATGAAACCAAAAATAGTAAATGAGGCCAGTTCATTGATTTGTATGTCAGAGCAGGAGAGCATGTAAAGTGGAGGTAAATCACAAAAGAAGTGGTTGATCTCATTAGAACCACAGAAACATAAACGGAATGCCAAGGTTGTGTGTATCAAACCATCTGTTGTTGCTACCAGGTAAACCCCAACCATGAGCATGGAACACACCATGCTAGACATGTTCACTGTGTAGAGTAACGGGTTGCTGATGGCCTGGTATCTATCAAAGGCCATTACTGCTAGTAGTAGACACTCAGAATCTGCAAAGACACAGAATATCAAAAACTGCAGAGCACAACCAACAAAGGGAATTGATTTCTCCTCAGCTAAGAGATCCACTAACATCTTAGGTCCAATTGCTGTACAATAGCAGAGGTCACAGAAGGAGAGATGGGTAAGAAAAAAGTACATGGGTGTGTGGAGCTGAGCATCCATTCTAATTAAAATTGTCATTCGAAGATTGGAAAGAAGTGCAATGAGATAAACAAGTAGAAATGTGATGAACAAGGCCACTTTTGTGTCAGGATTATTGGTAATTCCTGAAAAAATGAATTCATCCACAGAAGAGCAATTTCCCCTATCCATTTTTCTTCTTTTTTATGTAGAATTTAAAAGATAATTTCAAAGGTGGGTAGATGTATTGTTAGTTAGCTCTGAAAAAAACATGAAAAGAAAAAAGAAAACAATAACAATTCATTTTCTGTGTTGTTTTTCCCTTCAGCTGCCTTTCAGGTAACTGATAAAGAATTCTCAGTCAGGCAGGTGTAACGACTTTGTAAAAACTTATTTTCTGGTCTTTTATCAATGTGAGTATAGTTTTCCCTCATACAGAGCTCTGAACAAAGATGTTAAGCTATTATATTAATGGGCTTTATGTAAGTTATGTAGTTTTAATTTGGAACTTGAAATAACATTAGTGTGAAGTAACTATCTTAGCACATGCTCTGAGAGTTGAGGCAGAAAAGAGGGATTTAGAAAGAACTTTGTTTTTTTAATGATCAGTTAATTTACCATGTAATATTACTGTAAATGATAATGTGTACAGATACTCTGTTTATGTATTCAATTGTAAACTTGTCAATATTTGCACTTCTGTTGCTTTTGTATGGAATGATAATTGCAAAATAAAGATGCTTTAACTGAAAAAAAAGAAATCAATCCAGTCACATTCTTGGGTAAGTAGATCTTTATGATTTAGATCATAATGAACCATATCTGATAGTCTGAGAGTTCAGTTGTCATCAGTGAAAGCCACATACCACTGTAAAAATTGTAACTTGTTAAATTTTTAACATTTCAAACCTGTCTTCTGTTTTAATGGAATCTTAGTTAATCTTCAATGTTTGTAGACAAGCATCAATCATAGGCTATACAATAAAAGGGTAAAAATTTCTTCATGTTTAAAACAAAGCATTCCCTTGAACAAATACTAAATGTAAGTATTCTGATTAATCAAATTCATGAGGGGATTAAAGAATATTTGTCATTTCAAATGCATTAGAAGTCTCTGGCATTGATTAGTAAAAAATCATACCATTTTATTCTGATATTATTTAGGTTGCATCATTCAGTGACAAAGAAAACAAATCAGATTTTAACTAATAATATGTTTTATTTTCCCTTGTTTATGCCTACTCCAAAAATATGATCACTCAGATGATATTAAAATAAAATTGGATAATGAATAAATTAACAGTCTTATCTTTGCCTTTTATAAAGTTTAAAGGGTCAAACATATCCTTTAAATTTAAAAAGAGAATAAAGAAACATCATTCTATCAGAGATACTTATATTTGTCTTTTATATGTGATGGATTTGCATCCTTCAATTTGGATACGTAAATGAAATATCTGGAATGGGAAATAGAGATAGATATACATTGATCATTATTTTTATTATTTTACCTGCAATATTTTACCTTAATAAATATTATTTGTAGCTTACATGATATTCAAATGAAGCTGTGTCATCTCATATTGTTATTTATAGATATACATTGATCATTATTTTTATTATTTTACCTGCAATATTTTACCTTAATAAATATTATTTGTAGCTTACATGATATTCAAATGAAGCTGTGTCATCTCATATTGTTATTTATAAGATGATACCTATTTTAAAAAAATCAACAGAAAACAATGGCAACCACTTCAGTTAATGCGCATATGTCTTGGTGATCAAACAAGGAAAGGGTTACTTCTGAACCTAGATTAAGTAAATTCAGAAAACAGTTATTTGGGCCTGGCAGTGGTGGCTTACACCTTTAATCCTAGCACTTGGGAGGCAAAGGCAGGTGGATTTCTGACTTCAAGGCTAGCCTGATGTACAGAGTGAGTTTCAGGACTGCCAGGGCTACACAGAGAAACCCTGTCTCGAAAAACCAAAAAAAAAAAAAAAAAAAAAGAAAGAAAGAAAGAAAGAAAGAAAGAAAGAACTAAAATAGTTATTTGGATATTTTTAACATTTTAATTCAAAGTCTTCTACTTCAGAGAACAAACTTTCATCTATTCATTACACCTTACTGATATAAATAATGAGAAATTGGGTCATCTGTATGGCTTTTATCTACCACCCCCAAATTAATATTTTTTAAAACTTTTCATTTTATTTTTTATTATTTCATTTATTTACTTTCTGTTTTTGATTTTTATTGGACATTTTATTTACATTTCCTCTGTGGTCCCTTTTCCCCACATACCTCCCCACTCATGAACCCCCGTCCCATCACTCTCCTCCTGCTTCTATGAAGATGTGCCCCCACACACTCATGCACTTCCACCTCTACACCCTCGAATTCCTCCATACTGGGGCATCCAACCTTCATAGTACCAAGGACCTCCTCTCCCACCTATGTGCAATAAAGCCCTTCCCCTCTACATATACATCTGGAGCCATGAGTTCCTCCCTATGTGCTCCCAGGCTGGTGGTTTAGACACTGGAAACTCTGGTTGGTTGATATTGTTGCTCTCCCATGGGGCTGCAAACCCTTTCAGCTCCTTCAGTCTTCTCTCTCACTCCTCTATTCAGAACCCCATGATCAGCTCAATGGTTAGCTGTGAGCCTCCACCTCTATATATTTCAGGCTCTGGTAGACCTCTAAGGAAACAGCTATATCAGACTCCTGTCAGCATGCATTTTCTGACATCCACATCAGTGTCTACCTTTGGTGACTGCACATGGGATGGATACCTGGTGGGTCAGTCTTTAGATGACCCTTCCTTCAGGTTCTGTCACATGTTTTGTCTCCATTTTGCTCCCATGAGTATTTTGTCAATCCTTCTAAGAAGGGCTGAAGCACCCATATTTTGGTCTTCCTTCTTCATGAGCTTCATGAGTTCTGTGAGTTCTACCTTGGGTATTAAGAGCTTTGGGGATAGTTTCTGCTTATTAGTCAGTGCATACTATGTGTGTTCTTTTGTGATTGGGCTACCTCACCCAGGATGATATTTTCTAGTTCCATCCATTTGCCTAAGAATTTCTCAAATTCATTGTTTTTAATAGCTGAGTAATATTCCATTTTGTAAATGTACCACATTTTTTGTCCATTCCTCTGTTGAAGGACATCTGGGTTCTTTCCAGCTTTTGGCTATTATAAATAAGGCTGCTATCAACATTGTGGAGCGTATGTCCTTGTTATATGTTAGAGCATCTTCTGGATATATGCCCAGGAGTATAGCTGAGTCCTCAGGTAATGCTATGTCCAATTTTCTGAAGAACTGCTAGACTGACTTCCAGAGTGGTTGTACCAGATTGCAATACCACCAACAATGGAGGAGTGTTCCTCTTTTTCACACCCTTGCCAGCATCTGCTATCACTTGAGTTTTTGAACTTAGCCATTCTGACTGGCTTGAGATGGAATTTCAGGGTTGTTTTGATTTGCATTTCCCTGATAACTAAGGATGTTGAACATTTCTTTAGGTGCTTCTAGGCCATTCGTGTTTCCTCAGTTGAGAGTTCTTTGTTTGGCACTCTACACCATTTTTGATAGGGTTATTTGGTTGTTTGGAGTCTAATTTCTTGAGTTCTTTGTATATACTGGATACTAGTCCTCTATTGGATGTAAAATTGGTAAAGATCTTTTCCCATTCTGTTGGTTGTCTTTTTGTCCTAGTGACAGTATCCTTTGCCTTACAGGAGCTTTGCAATTTTATGAAGTCCTATTTGTCAATTCTTGATCTTAGAGCATAAGCCATTGGTGTTCTATTCAGGAACTTTTCCCTTGTGCCTAGTTATTTGAAAGTCATCCCCACCTTCCCTTCTATTAGTTTCAGTGTATCTGGCTTTATGTGAAGGTCCTTTATCCACTTGGGCTTGAGCTTTGTACAAGGAGATAAGAATGGATCAATTTGCATTCTTCTACATGCTGACTTCCAGTTGAACCAACACCATTTGTTGAAAATGCTGTCCTTTTCCCCCTGGATGATTTTAGCTCCTTTGTTAAAGATCAAATGACCATAGGTGTGTTTAAACTGTGTTTTTTGCCTGCTGAAACTTTTTAGCCTACCTTAGCTGAACAATTCAATGGTGAATGAATGCTAACTGGTACTTTTTCATGTCAGTGAAAATTTGGTGTCTGTATCACTGAAACTCTTTCCTTTAAGGCTTCCATGTAATGAAAAAATTTAGTTTATTATTTTCTATATTTTTCCCAGTGAATAAATGAACATATTAGGCAAAGCTTGAACTTAAATTTTAAAGTTTAAATTTTAAATTTAAAACTGATACATCTCAAGATAAAAACAAAATTGATTTTTTGTTCTAAAACATAAGTGATAAAAACACATTTATTAACATATCTGTATTCCAAATTGAAATTAATTAAACTAAAATTTTTTAGAAGCTTAAACATCCTTCTAGTATTTATTTCATTTTGAACCAGTATCATAAATTCCATATTAAATTATTACTAAATTTCCATTATCAAGTTTTGAGCTATAATTCATATAAGATGAAATACACAGTATGGAAAGTAATCACTAGTTTGATTTTTCAATTCTTAAATTATATCTTTACTTCTATGTACTTCCATACATTCATTACTTCAATATGAAATATTAGTGTGCACTTCACCTTATTACTTTCCTCCATCCTGAAGAAGTGATAAAATACTTCTGATTATTTGGAATTTACTTGTTTATATTATAAATATATATAATATATATTAGTGTAGCTATATATATTACTGTAGTTAAATATATTTATTTATGTATAATATGACTAGTACTATTTGTCTATAACATCTGATATGAAGAGTTTTATATTATACAATGCATTTGTTGTTAGTCTTTCATATACCGTGATCCGAACAACTACTGGGTTCTTGGACCTTTATGTTGGTAGACTATCACTGTTAGAGTATCTGGACCATATACTTTGAGCCATTCTTATAAATTCCCATTTTTATGAATGTATATTTACATTCTAAACATGCTCTTTCTCTATAGAACCCTGACTCATTCAAAGAGCATAGTCAGTACAAAAGAAACAGTATGGATGAGGAATAAATAACACTAAAGAGGTATAAAAACTGATAAGAAAGCTTATTATATATTTGTCTATATTTACATATTATGCATAATATATTATATATGTATATTATATATACCAGACATGAGAAAACACTATTTGAGTAGGGAGAGAATAGGCGGCTCCCAAGGCAATAAGCTATGGATATTACTCTTGTTTCCCTTAAGAGGTTGAGATAAATCATTCACAGGGGTTAGCAGCTTCTTTTCATTGGTTGTGTGCAAATATCTGCATATTAGTCTTTCAGCTGCATGTTGGGACTTCTGAAGTGCAGGCATGATAGGTCCCTTTTTGTGAGGGCTCCGTAGCCTCAGTGACAGTCTCAGGCCTTGGCACCTGCCCTTGAGGTGGATCCTACTTTGGGCCTGTCACTGGTTCTTCTTTTCCTCAGGCTCTTCTTCATTTCAATCTCTACAGTTCTTTCAGACAGGAACAATTATGGGTCAAGAGTTTTTATTGTGGGATGGCAACCCCATCCCTCACTTGATGCCCTGCCTTTCTACTGGAGGTGGGCTCTATATATTTCCTGTCCCCACTGTAGGGCATTTTATCTAAGGTCCCTCCCTTTGAGTCCTGAGAGTCTTTCACCTCCCTGGTCCCTGGTATATTCAGGAGGGTTCTCACAACCTCCTACCTCCCCAGGTTGCCTATTTCCATTCTTTTAGCTGGTCCTCAGGGTTTCAGTTCTTTTCCCTCACCCAATACCAGATCAGGTTTCCCTCTCCCACCCATCATGCCCCTGCAAATCCATTTTCCCTCCCAGGTCCCACCATCCCACCCCACTTGTGCTTGCTTTCTTCTCCCTCCCAAGTGAGGAGTCCTCATTTGGGCCCTTCATCCTGTTGATCATTTTTAGTGCTTTGGACTCTATCTTGGGTATTCTGTACTTTTCTTTTTCTTTTATTCCCACTTATTAGTGAGTACATACGATGCATGTCCTTTTGGGGCTGAATTACCTCACTCAGGATGTTATTTCCTAGTTCCATCCATTTGCCTGCAAAACTCAGGATGTCCTTGTGCTTAATAGCTGAGTAATATTCCATTGTGTAAACGAACCACATTTTTTTCTATCCACTCTTCTGTCATGGGAAAGGATGGAAGAAGCTAAGGAGGAGGGTGTCCCAGTAGGAGGACCAGCAGTCTCAATTAACCTGGACCGCAGAGACCTCTCAAACACTGGACCACCAAACAAGCAGCACATAACAGCTGATATGAGGCCCCCAACACAAATACAACAGAGGACTGCTGGGTCTGGATTCAGTCAGAGAAGATGCAGCTAACTCTAAAGGAGAGTTTAAGGGTCTCGTTGGGTAGTGGTTGGGGGTTAGGGAAACCCTAGTGGAGACAGGCAGTGAGGAGGACTTATGGAATGTAGAACAGTCTGAGGGTAGACTGGGAGTGGATGACAAAATCTGGAGTGAAAGAAAGAAAGAAAGAAAGAAAGGAAGAAAGAAAGAAAGAAAGAAAGAAAGAAAGAAAGAAAGAACAAAAAACATTTTTTAAAAATGCCCTACAGTCTGGCCTACTGCCTGATCTTATGGAGGTATTTTCATAATTGAGGTTTGTTCCTCTCAGATGATTCTAGCTTATGTAAAGTTGACATAAAACTAGCCAGCAAAGAGGCTAATCTTGGCCACATGAGACTCTATCTCAAAGAAACAAAACAAAACAAAACAAAACAAACAATAATTTGAAAAGACATAAAATTCATAGAAAAGGTCAAGACCCCCCATCTGAATTAAGGTTAGCAAGCTCACAGGCCTAGGTTCCAGGAACTAACTGGCCACAAAAAGAGAGAACTAGCCAGAGAAGAACTAGGCAGCTAGGTTGTTCCAGGAACTGGCTCACCACAAAGAATAGCAGAATTAAAAATATAGGTTGGCTGAGTTACTCCGGGAAATGGCTGACCACAATGGCCAGGTTAAGGTCACGTTCCTGAGAAAAATATGTACAGGATGTTTCCCACTCCCCACCCTGGTTTATGACTAGCTAAATAATGAGTTAAGAACTTTCTATTATTTTTATGATATGGGTTGGGGTTTTCCACTGTTCCCTTTTTGACTTACCCTTTTCCCCCCTGGTTTGTGGTTTTCTCCTTTAAATACCCCTTGCTCCTGAGCCTCAGGATTGACACTCCTCTGCCCTTGCATGGTCATGAGTCTCGGCCTCAGAGCTGAACCTGCCCAAATAAACCTCTTGCTGTTGCATCACGTCCTCTCTCTTGGTTTTTGAGCAATTGCGTTCTTGACTTGAGTGAGTGTCTCCCCTCTTTGGGGGGGGTCTTTCAAATTAAAATTACTACAATAGACTGTTTTAAGTTTTGGGGTGATTTGCTAGACAGAAAGTGATACCTAGTATAAGTCATTACTTAGATCACTTGGCTTGCATGCAGGACACATTCACTGGTCCTCATTTCACATCTGAAACCAAAGTCATTGTAGGTACAAAGTCCTATACCATTTGCATACCCCACTTCCTGTTGCTATGACTCTCAACACATTTTCTCTACCATGTCTTGGTTCACCCCATCCCCAGCACATTTCCTTGATATCTACCAGTCACTATCTCTTCATAGGAATCTCAAAATCTGTTCTTCTCCCTCCACAGATTGCTCTTTCTCACTACCGAATGCTTCTGTCTTTCACTTGCTTCTGTTCAGTACTGAAGCATTCATCATAGTCAGGGTCCTATATCCACTGGCCCCTTGAACCCTCATCTTATGTCTCTTTCTCTTCTGTTATTGTCACAGAATACATCTTCTCGGACATATATTTATTTCACTCCAAGTAGAGTGTGTGCTATTCTGTTTAATACAATCCCCCCAGTGTTTAAAATGGTATATTACACACAAGATATACTAGGATGTAATTGATGGGAACAGGGGTCCTTGATGTTCCTCTTGGCTAAGATCCTCCTCAGATCTACCTCTCGAGATCTCAGACACATCACAAAATGAATTCCCTCAATTCAGGAAGCCCAGCTTTGGTTGAAGGTAGAACTTGAACCCTAGACTTCTTACCTGTGAGGTTCTGAGAACAGAGTGGAGCTGAAGACTTGCATCCAGTGGGCTTCCTGTCTATATTCACAGACATGCTTCACTTCAAGGTCCTTGATCCTCTCATCAAAGAACAGACTCTAGGGATTTGGAGAGATGACTCAGCAGTTAAGAGTACCAGCTGCTTTCAAAAGACCCAAGTTCCTTCTCCAAATCCATACTGGACAACTCTCAAGCACCTCTAACTGCAACTTCAGGGAAATTGACACCCTCTTCTGATATTCTCAGGTACCCAACCACACACAGCTTACACACACACACACACACACACACCCATAAATCGAAATAAATCTATGTTTCTCTGTTTAAAAATAGAGGTTGAGATAAATCACCTATTTCCAAATTTACTTTACACTTAAGACTCAGGTCTTGGAAAATTCTAGCTGCATCTCACTTAAGTCTGTATTCCCCCTGAACACTCATGCTCCGGTATCATCCCCTTCCCCATGTCCTGCCTTTTTGTGTTTATAACCCCTGTGTGAATGTGAATAAGTAAAAACTATGATTTGATTTAAAAAAATAAATAAAAATATAAAAAATAAAAATAAAAAACTTAAAAAAAGAAAAAACATGCCTCCACCTTGAGAATAAGATTTCATATTACTATCATCTGCTATGTTATCTGCCAAAGGCAAAAAGAATCCAAAGCCCTGCTTACTTAAGATTCCTATTACACCCACAATGACCAGCATATCACTACAATGGTGTAATAGTTACATGTATGCGTTGGTATTGACCAACAGCTATATGATTGGGTTTCAGCCCTTTCACCAGTAGGCAAATTATGCCTTAAAGTGGAAACCTAACCAATCACTGATGGTTAGCGGGGTCATAAGTCTCAGAGAAGTAACTATTAATGTCAGTTTTCTAAATTAGTTACGCTATTTATTGCATTCTCAATGCTTATTCTCATATTAACAGTTAAGTGTAGTTCTTTCTTCTCACTCAAGAAGCTTCATTTGTACCAGAATAAAGACTGGTTTAAAAAAAGCCATCAGTAGTAAAAAATGCACAGAAAAAAATGACTGATGCTTCTGTGGCCCAGAAGATACAATTACAATATAACCCCAACAACTAAGGCTCAAGGAACATAGCCTAAAGGGGGAAGACAGAGTTAGATAACCAGAATATCTACTGTAAGAATGTAGTTTTTAGATATTCTCCTGAAATTTCAACAATGTAGTTGCTTAAACTACTTAAATAATGACAACAATTGGCATAGCCCAGTAAAGAGAAAAATTCCTAGGGATAAGCCTCCTGCATATTTCTCCAATCTCAAATGATCATCCATAAGATATTTATATAGAGTTTTCTACATGAAATTGATGCCTCTGATTTTATTATTTGTCTATTTGCAAATATATATAAAATAGTAAAAGTTAGTAAATAGTAAATTTTTAATCAGTAAATTAGTGAATAGTTAAAATGTACTAAAATGCCATGAATCTGAAAGCGAACAGAGGGAAGGTGGCATAAGCACTTATATAATTACTGTTCAATTAACCAAAAATATTGAATATGGAAAAAATAAGATTAGAGAAAGTAAAAATAAGATAAAAAATGCAACCTTGTAGAAATGACCAAGATTTTAAACAAAGACTTTATCAATACAAATAAATATTAACACTAAGGAAAATGCTTAACAACAATAAAGACTAAATAAATAAAATATCCAATAAAAAGACTATTTTCTCATAGATTAAGGAGCAAAGTAAGTACTTTTGTTGCTTACTAATGACTAAAAACAAATTGGAAAAGTATGTGATCAATGGTACATTTTAAAATAAACTTTTGTCTATAATTGATATAAGAGAAGCTAGAATCATGCCAGGCAGTGGTGGCGCACGCCTTTAATCCCAGCATTGGGAGGCAGAGGCAGGTGGATTTCTGAGTTCGAGGCCAGCCTGGTCTACAAAATGAGTTCCAGGACAGCCAGGGCTGTACAGAGAAACCCTGTCTCGAAAAACAAAAACAAAAACAACAACAACAAAAAAGAGACACTAGAATCAAATAGAATCCTTTAATACTTAGAAAACTGAAAGCAGGAGAGATGATCTTTCCCAGGGAAGAGCACATGAACAATTTATTGGCAAGTGCCAAATTATCAACACCTTTGAAAACATACATACAAGTACATTATACAAACTGAAATAGTATGTTCAGGAATATATTCATATGTCCTTGTAGGTAGGTAATGACTGTTAGTGAAATATCAGGCAATGAATTTGGAGGAGAAAATGGAGACTTACAAGAGAATGTTTAGAGGTAGGAATATGAATAGAATAGTGGAGTTAAAATCTCAAAAGTAAAACAAAACAGATTGAAATGACTGTACATTGGTGAGAGTAAACATTTCAACACATGGTTTCTATTTTTTTATTTTTATTTTTTTCAACATGTGGTTTCTTATAGACAACATTTTTAAAGATGAATCTATACCAATAAACAACAACCACAGCAAATAAGTGTTATATGCTGAAAAAGCTAAATCTTATGATACTAACATTGGGAATTTTACTATTATTTCTACTGTCTTTGAAGTTCTGATTCAATATTCTCATTTATCTAAACCATTATTTTTTACATACACGAACACATTTTAATTGGCTTGTTCAAATATTACAAGGTACACCTAGCAAAGCTTTGTTTTATGCATCCATAATAATTTTTCATACTATCTACAGTTGTTAATTGGATTCCAGATTCCAGACAGTAAATTGGACACTTTAGAGATCTTTAAGTCTGTTTAATGATAACCCAAGTTAAAATTCTGATATAATTCTGATAAGAGGTTATACTTCCTGTATACCATTTCTTTATTCATAGTAATGCTAATTTTATGTGTTAAGTGTCAATATTACTATTCTTTGAAGTTTACTGTTATGAATTTATATTATAAAATGGGTGTACTAAAATTATATAATAAATTTAAAGAAACTATAATCACATTGTACATTGTGTAAATGATTTAAAAACATAACTAATGCATCTAGATAGACTGTAAAATAGAAACGCAAAATATCACAGAACTGGAGTCAGATAAAATTTCAGACATGATTTTAACTGCATGTAAGAAGCATGAATATGGAAAACTTGGAAGTATGTAACTAGAGCTGGTCTTGATTTCAGCTACATTATGCTGTGTTAGTTAAACATGGATTGACTTCACAAACCTTTTCAGTCAAGGACACAGAGTATAGAGTGACTCCAATTAGCTTATTTATTTTCTACATGTAAAAGGCATTACCTGAAGAAATTCAAATCATGAAGAAACATGCAATGCCTTCTTCTAATTTATTTGCATTCTCGAAAACAAGTCAATGGAGGCCCATTTTCTTTGTCTAGCTCTCTGACACATATTCATCCCAGCTGCACATGGTCAAAAAGACTGTTTAGAGCAAACTGAGAAATATTTAACAGTTATTCCTCTTTACTCCTTCTTCACAACTACATACTACAAGAAATAATAGTCCATTTGCAGCTAACTTTGTTACTCGCTCCTGGCCTGGTTAACTTTCTAAAAAAGTTAAGTTAGCATGAAGCTCTAAAGCTTATAATACTACCAAAGTCACATTTATAAAACTCTTTTCTCAGGGTCCACTCAGGACTTTATGCCATTGCCTACCTGTTGCCAGTCTTTCTGATTGCATACAAACCCAGACAGGCATCTGGAGTTCTTTATATATATATATATTGAATATTAGCCCTCTATCAGATGTGGGATTTGTAAAGATCTTTCCCTAATCTGTTGGTTGCATTTTATCTCATGGACAGTATTCTTTGCCTTACAGAAGCTTTGCAATTTTATGAGGTCCTGTTTGTTGATTCTTGATTTTAGAGCATTAAACATTGGTGTTCTCTTCAGGAAATATTCCCCTAATCCCATGTGCTCAAAGCTTTTCCTGACTTTCTCTTCTATTAAATTCAGTGTATCTGGTTTTATGTGGAGGTTCTTGATCCATCTGGACATGAGCTTTGTACAGGGAGATAAAACTGGATTAATTTGCATTCTTCTACATGTTGACCTCCAGTTGAACTAGCACAATTTGATGAAACTGTTATCTTTCTTCCACTGGGTGGTTTAAGTTGAGAAGATCACTCAATGTTTATGACATTATGATATGACCATATGAGGAATTTGATGAAGTCTGAAATGAAGGGAGTTTATGAAAAAATGTAAAACACAGAGACAGAGATAGAGAGACAGAGACAGAGAAACAGTTTTCTTTTTCTGAAAGAAAGAATTATAGAGTGAGTGAAAATGCAATGTATAATGTAAGTTATTGTCTATAATACATAAGGAACTTTAAAAAACACAAAATAATCATGGGAAGTAGAGGGAGGGAGAGACTTGGGAAGGAGAGAGAAGGGGGAGGAAAAAAGGGGTCAGGAAAAGGTGTGGGAAGAAACAGTGGATATGGACAGATGGAGTGGATCAGGACATTGAACAGAGGTGTGTAGCAGTGGGGGATGGGGAACAGGGGTAGCCATTAGAAAGTCTCAGATGCCAGAGAAAAAAGAGGTTCTCAGGACCCAATAGGGATGACATTAGCTTAAATACCAAAAAAAGGGGAGAGAGAACCTGTAAAGACCATATCCTGAGGTTAGGCATGGCCCCTGGTTGAGGGATGGGGCCTCCCACCATTCTCAAACTTTTAACCCAGAATTTCTCCTTTCTGAAGGAAATAGAGGGAAGAAGAGTTGAACAGAGACTGAAGGAAAGGCCATCCAGAGACTTCCCCACCTGGGAATCCATCCCATTCGCAGCCACCAAACCCAGTTACTATTGCTGATGCCAAGAAGTGTTTGCTGACAGGATCCTGATATAGATGTCTCCTGAGAGGCTCTGCCAGAGCCTTACTGATACAGATGGGAATACTTGCAGCCAATCATCAGACTGAGCATAGGGACCCCAATGGAGGAATTAGGGCAAGGACTGAAGGAGCTGAAGGAGCTGAAGGGGTTTGCAACCCATAGGAAGAACAACAATATCAACCAATCAGAACCCCCAAAGCTCCCCGGGACTAAACCACAAACCGAATACACAGGGAGTACCTTTGGCTCCAGTTCGACAGGTAGCAGAGAATTGCCTTATCTGGCATCAGTGGAAAGGGAGGCCTTTGATCCTGTGAAGGCTCAATCTCCCAGTATAGGGGGATGCTAGGGCAGTGAGGCAGAAGTGGGTGGGTGGGTAGGAGAGCACCTTCATAGAAGCAGGAGACGGGGGAAGGAATAGGGCGTTTGCAGAGGGGAAACCAAGAAAGGGAATAACATTTGAGATGTAAATAAATAAATAACCAATAAAACAGTAAACAAACAAACAAAAAAATTTCAGTAGGAAAATTAAAAACCAGATTTGAAAATAAACCACATGCATACAAAAGTTTCTAAAGGGCAGAGGAAAATATTACAACATTAAAAGAAACTTTTAATATAAACCTAAGAAATTCACAATGGTGTGGATGTTACTAAAGACAGAAACTAAGGAAGGTGATATGTCAAGATAGCAAATTCTATTGAGAGAAGAATGATAGTTTCTCCTGTGCAGGTGCACAGTCAGGTGACCATGAATAACAATAAGATGTAGTTTGCTTTCAAAGTTCAAATGATGTATTTAAATGCATTTATGAAAAGTGGTTGCCTTTTCAGGAGTTTGATGATCTTTAGATTACTTTAATAGCATATAATATATAAAGGCTTTGACCTATAACTTAGTACTGTATCACTATGTGCAGTTTTATGAATAAGTTCAAGGATAGGTAAAATAAAAGTAACAAAAATAATAAATGAAATAAATGTTCTTTCTCATTTTGTTCATCTTTAAATTTCTATCAGTGTCTATATTAACAATATCCATCATAATTGAAGAGAATATTAACACATGCTCTCAACCATGGTATATTTGCATTGAATACTTTATTATTATTTTACATGCCATTGATATTACTCATCATTGGTGTCATTTATACATCCATTGATAATGTAGATAATTTGTTAAATCTTTATTTAGAGTCTTACATTTCAGGTTTGTTGTTATAAAGACAGCTTAATGGTTAACAATATTTGCGACTACTCTAGGCAAAAGAGTTCATTTTCCAGCATACACATGGGATAGCTCATAACCACTTGGAACTTCAGCTTCAGGGAATCTGATATCCCTCAGTGTAAGTGCCTGTTAGCACTTACTTACACTCATGTCATACAAACATATGCATATGCACACACACACACACACACTCACTGAGAGAGAGAGGGGATATTGATAAATATTATATATATATATATAGATAGATAGATAGATATAGATATAGATATAGATATAGATATAGATATAGATATAGATGATATAGATATAGATATAGATAGATATAGATATGCATTCATGACATATGTATTTATGTATGTATTTACATTAATTCACAAAACGAAAAGAATAACTGTACATTGGCACTATATAAACAGCATATACAGTAATTTCTTTAAAAAATTATGTTAAAATGTTTATGCTTAGATGGTGGTCTTTTAGGGCATATATGTTAAGAAGCTGAGTAGAAGCTTTGAGTAAACCAGTAAGATGATATCAGAGCTTGTCACAGTTTACTTAGCACCAAAATACATACCTTCGGTCAAACAAGCAGATGTTATTCTTTCTCATTTCATATCAGCTTTTACTTCCAAATTGACTGTGATGGAAAACATGTACAATATTGAATTAAAAACATATCCCAAATGTAAAGTATTCACTAAAGACAGTTGCTCTTATTGTAAACCTTAAATTATATCCTTGCTATTCATTTTAAGTGGTGTGCACAAAAAATATTGCTCAAAATTAACATGGTCCTATATGCTAATGACAATAGTAAAATTTAACAAATATTTCAATAAAGTAGCACTTTCTTCAAAGTAGTAATCGATTGAGCTACATATTGGTGCTCTTGATTGGACATTAAAATTATGCTTTATGTGCATTTAATATGCTAACATCTAACAGCTCAAATAAGGGATTAAGATCCTAGAGAATCCTAACAGGTTGTAATCACGACCTGAAACAAACATAATTAGAGAGAACTCCCTCATCTCTTATTAAGAACACAGTAACTTCTAAATCATCACTATATTATTATTCATGTCAGAAATAAATTGCTAAACAACCATGTAAGTGTTTCATGTGTTTTTTTATTTATTAAGTTTTATCTGCCTTGTTTGTTTTTGTTTGTTTGTGTGTTTGCCTGTTTGTCTTCTTAAAAGAGAGAGAGAGAAGAAGTTTAGAGGTGGGTGGATGGGGATCTGGGGAAGATCTGATAGGCATAGTGGGAAGGAAAACCATGATCTGGGGAAGTCCCAAAGACCTGGGATGGGGAGACTCCCAGGAGTCAATGTAGGTGAACTTAGCTGAGATGCCTAATACTAGAGACATGGAGACTGACAGAACCCTCATTAGGGGGATAAGGACACCAACCAATCCACAATATTTTTGACCCAAAATTAGTCCTTTCTAAAAGAAATTCAAGGATAAATATGGAGCAGAGACTTAGGGAATGGCCCAAATTGTGACACATCCCATGTGGAAGCACCAACCCCCGACACTATTGATGATACTCTCTTTGTCTTACAGGCAGAAGCCTAGTATGATTGTCCTCTAAGAGCCTCCACCTAGGAGCTGACTGATACAGATACAGATATCCACAGCCAAACATTGAATGGATGTGGAGGCCATTGTGGAATAGTTAGGAGAATAATTGAAGGCCCTGAAGAGGGTAGGAACCCCTCACAGAGGAGACAAACAGTGACAACTATCCTGGAGTTCTGTGAGCTCTCAGAGACTAAGTCACCAACTGAAGTGCATACAAGGGCTGGTCAGAGGCACTGGGCTCATATGTAGCATAGGGCTACCTTGTTTGGTTTCAGTGGAAGAGAATGTGCCTAATTCTGCAAAGACTTCAAGAGCCAGGGTCAGGGGATACCCAACAAGGTTCCACACTCCCAGACACGAAAAGGAGGAAGGATGGGGAGAGAATGTCTATGAGGGGGACCTTAAGAGGGGACATCATTTGGGATGTAAATAAACAAATAAATAAACTAATTAGGATATAAAATATATTCTATAAAAGAATTAAAAAGAAGATAAACAGATTACATTTTATGGAGACTGTATTTCTGTTGATCAAGATAAAATAAAATGAAAATGTTTATTACTATAGCCATGTTACAAAAAATTGAATTTTGCAAAAATCCAGTTTTGATTTCACCGCATTTCTTCTTTCAGGCTCTTCTGCAAATTGCATAATCCTTAGTATGAAAGTAGATAGTAGATAAGCAAAAGCAAAAAAAAAAAAAAAAAAGAGAGAGATTTTGATTCCTATGTGAAGTAGAAACATTCAACAGCAATTCTATTATTTGAAAACATGAAATTTCAGAATATGCTACATTTCAAATTATAATTCTGCAAAAGATTTCAGATTTGGATGCAGATTAATGTAAATACTATCTCGTGCTTGACAGTATCTTCATCTTCAAAACTACCTTTTCATTGTAGCTTTAACAGATGAATTCCAAAGCTGTGGGTATGTTTTATGCACACAAATTCAGATTATGTGTCTTTAAAAAGAGAGTACAGAAATTGAGAAGAAAATGATATTTTACTAGAAATATTTTACGAGGGAATATTTTTTAGAAAGAAATATTTTCAAGTTGTTATGCAGAAAGGCAGGACAGCTATTAAAAGAATAACTCTAGAGATCTGTTCTATTGTTCACAAATTTATTGAATAATTTTAAAAGGATAGGGTAATTCATTTATTAAGGAATTAGAGTTGAGAGCACCAAATGTGTTTTCAGATTCAATAAAAAGGCAATACAGAAGTGTACTGAAAGGAGTGGGAAGATGACTCAGTCAATAAATGATTTGCCACACATGCCTGACAGCTTGAGTTTAAATTCTCAAATAAAACCGAAATAAAAAACCAGGTGTTCTGTGATGTAGTCTCCCATCTGTTTCAAAGATAGAGATCCTTGATGAAGGGAGAAAAAATAATGCTGAATGGGAGAATAAAGGTACAGTGGGTAGAGTTCACCAACTGGTTATACAAGAATTGAAAACATAGAAACATGCAACATTACACAGACTTAGCAGTTCTATCTATATATTTAGGAGTAAATATGGATAACCAAATACATAAAACTTTGCAACAACAATTAATTTGAAAGAGATCAGGAAGGTGCATATGAGAGGGTTTTGAATAAGAAAAGAAACACTGAAATATATGTTTATATTATAATCTCAAATATATAAATAATATATTTTTTAAAATAGCTAGGGGTGCTACCATGCAAACTTAATTTTTATACCAATGGCCTAATTGTGAGATGAAGGTAGAACATGAGAGTCTCTGGAAGCTTTCTGGGCAGGCAGCATTGTATGCACAGCAGCAAAGAGTACTGTGACTGTGTCTTCAACAAGGTAGAAATAGAAGACCACACAAAACTGGAATCTGACCTACACACATACAAAGGCATGTGTGTTTCTGCATTCATAGACATGAATATGTAGGCACATACACATACATCATGTGAACAATGCACCCTAATTGTCCTTATTTTTTTCATAATACAATATTTGTTCATAGTACAAAATTGTTGATCCATTTTAACTTCTTCAATAAACACACTGATGCTTTGGAGCTATTTTTAAATAGTTTTAAAGTTCTGTATTAAATGATACAGAACTTTATAAAACTAGGTTAGAGTATTATAACTATGACTGTTTCACTAACAGGTAAAAATTAAACAATAATTCTCTGTTTTCACAATGCTTTCACATTGATTTAATTTGGTCCCACATCTCAAATTCTACTAACCTGTCTTATAAGAGTTTTATTCATTTCTCCTTCAAAGATCTTTCCCAATTTATTGAATTAAAAGGCAGACCACACCATGACTATTTGTGATCTCCTCCATTGTCCAAGTAACTAATCTTAACTAACTCAATAACTCCAAGTGGTCCTATTGATATCTGGAGAGAAGGGAGGCTGTGCTACAACACCTCTGTACCACAGGTATTAGTTACATGTCTTATTGCTTCCAAAAGATACCTTACAAAAGGACTTGAGGAAGGCTTTGTTTTTAAACATACTTTCTAGGTTCAGTCTACCATGTTAGATGTAGACTGATTCAATGATGGTGCTCAGATCATTTCTTCTTTTTTACAAAGTGTATTACAACATCCCAGGAAATCCTACTACCCATCCCAATTAACCTAAGTAGGGCAGTCCCTCACAGCACATGGTCAGAGGCTTACTTAATCTAGAAAATGAGTCTCAAGAGTGTCTGGAGGCTTGTTGGTAATTAAAAACAACATCATTTTTACAATATTGACTATTACTCCCTGATCACTGACTTGTGATTTTAACAATCACCACTCTCCTTTTGGGGCTGAGTCACAGGACTTTATTCAACTCATTATCTGGAAATAAATATGGCCCAGATTCTTTAGTGATAATTTTGATATTTCCAAAAAAATCTATGATTACTGCTTAAAATAAAGACCAGTAGGCAAAGGTGCTTTAAGGAAGGTTACACAGGCATATCAGAGATTAGATGATCAAGTTATCCAGCTCTCAAATCCCAACCTTCTATAAGCACTCATAGCTACTTTAGTCAATTCTTGATATAATAATTTATCACTCAATATTCTTGGGGAATATATTTGTTTCTTTTTATCAACTAAAATCTGGTGGCTGAATATTATCTTTGTGTTATGCTAGAATCAATATGTTTGTTGATATATTGTCATTTTAAGAGTGAAACTTGTAGAATAAAATTGATAGGACATTTTTCAAATTGAAGATAAATATAAATGGTATCAACTTTTCAATTAATGATTCATAACCTATAAGTGTGTTAACACCAATTGTAAGACACAGAGGACAATCTCGAATTTGTAAAGCATGGAAAATAATCTTTTCATGATATATGGAGAGAAAATACATAACACAAAATAGAATTTGACAACAGATTCTGGGCACAGGAACAAAGATCTATTTCTTGACATTTAGGTGGTGAGTTAAGATTTTTAGTTGGATTGTTATTTTTTTAATTGAGAAAATGTTTTTAGACAATGTTTGGCTCATTGTTTTAATCATTCACTTTCTCCATATCCTCCCCACCTCTGCACCCACTCAAAGCCTTCCTTTCTCAATCTCTCTTGCTTTAGAAAAGGAACAAATTAACAAATGTCTCAATCTTTTCTCCATCTCAGCATCTATTTAATATATGCATTGTCTCCAGTATTTGTCATTGTTGATGGTTCAAAATCAGATGTAAGTATCTTTTAAAATATGTGTTGCTTCATACCAAACATGTTTTAGTATGGAAATTTAATATATGAACCTTACTTCTTATTCTACATTGTAGTTATTCAGACCATCTCAAGAATTCCAAATTTCTCCAAACTTTATAGAAACCTGATAATCAAAATTCCATGCCATGGATAAGGAAGGTACTAGAGTGTTACTTGTCAATAAAGACAAATCTTACAGAAAAACATGAGCTGAATCTGGGTAATGATGGGTAAAATATAATACTGACACTTCTGGTATCACGTTTGAATGAGTGTCTAATCCACATTTCAGCAGATTTCAGTTGTCCACAGAAGAGGAGGAAGAATTGTAGGAGCCAGAGGAGTCAAAGACACCAAAAGAACACAGACCACAGAATCAACTAAACAGGGCTCATAGGGCCCAACAGAGATTAATGCAACAAACAAGCGAGCCTGCATGGGTTAGCACTAGGTCCTCTGCATATATATTACTGTCATATTTTTTATCTATATGGGAATCCTAACAGTGGTAATGGAGGTGTCTCTGACTCTTTTGTCTGCCCATGAAATCCTTACCTCACTCATCCCTGACATGAGAATTTTTGCCTACTTTTATTGTAATGTGTTATACCATCTTCCTTTTCTGAATGGAAATGGAGAAAGAGTAAATCTTGGGGGGAAGGGAAGAAGTGCTTAGAGGAGTGGAGGGAGAGGAAACTATGGGAGACATCATATAAAAGAAGAATAGTAAATAATTGTCTCAATAATTAATATTACTAGCTGTCAATTTTAAGTATACTATATATGATTTAACTTCTTTCTGTGGTTTCATGAAATTTTTGCTGAAATTAGATAATCAAGGGATAAATTTTTATTATACCTCAGGACATTCTGTGACACAGAATCTCATATTTGATCTCTTGAAATAATAGCAGAGTTTAGGACTGGTTTTTTGTATTTTTCCTTCTATATCTATGACTGTATTATTGTTTTAGACTTGTATTCTTTCTCTAAATTTCAGTGTTTCTATGACACTTTGTGTTGATCATGATTTTTACAGTGTTTCTGTATTCAATTTATTCAACATATTTCCAGAATCACTGTTTGCTAGTTTCTCACCATTTTGATTGTATTATTGAAATACCCATTATATATTAAAATTTGTCTTCTGTTAGGTTTTCATCCATGAAAGGCTATTCTGTGTTAGAAATTTATTCTACTCAGGATATAATAGAAGTGTAATGATATGTATATGGAAAACCTAAATATACCAAACTGCTTTCATAAGAGAGTCTCAGGAAAAAGCACAGTGTTTATAAAGTGGGAACATAGTAAGGTATATTAAAACAGAAACTTGACATCTCAAAAATTGTATTTTGTTATTGCATTTTCACTGTTAATCTCTACCCTAGAAATTGTGCCCAACAGAAGCACTCTGACTTTGAGAAATATTCCAGTCATTGACAAAATAAGATATTTAAAACACAGCAGATTTCATTGCCTTAATACATTATGAATTGTACTTTCTGAATTAAATACTAAGTGCTTTACGTTAACTGACATCTGATGGTTAGTGCTAATAATGAGAGCATATGTCTCAGTAATTGACTATTAAGAAACTTAAGATACTAGAAGTCAGCTGGGAACTGGAGGGACAGTTTTTTTTTTTAATTGACTTTACAACCTGATCTCTCTTCTACCTGAAGGTACCCTCTTCCACAGTTCTTCCCCCAAGCTCTTTTCCCCTTTGAGAGAGTTGAAACCCTATAACCCAAGTATTCCCCAACTGGGCACATGAACTATCTGCAGGACTAGACACTTCTTCTCCCACTGAGACCAGGCAAGACATCCCAGTTTGGAGAATACATTACACAGACAAGCAACAACTTAGAGATAGACCCTACTTTGGTTGTTTGGGACCTGAATAAAGACCAAGTTGCACATCTTCTACATATGATCAAGGAACCTAGGTCCAGCCCATGTATACTCATTTGTTGGTAGTTCAGTCTTGGAGAGAACCCAAGGGTCCAAGACAGTTGACTCTGTTGGTCTTCTTCTGGTGATCCTATCCTTTTGGTGTGCCTTCAATCTTTCTCCAACACACTGTTAACCACTGCACTTGGAAGCAGAGGCAACCAAATATATAATAGTTCAAGCCAACGTTGTATTTAAAGTGAGTTTGAGGACAGCTAAAGTTACATAAAGAGAACCTATGTTAAACAAAACAAAACAGACACTGGCAATACTCCACATTGTTCTGATCAGAAATTAGCTGTACATGTTCCTAAAGTTCTTCTATTTAGTGATAATACAGAATAAGTAAATAATGTTTTTGTGAAAAAATTCTCTTCACAAATAAACTGAAAATCTCTTACAACATGTCAGCTAGGTAAGAAGGTAAACATACTTGTAAATTTTCAAATATGATATTAGATATGTATTATTGAGGAGATTGAACACTAAATTAATGTTAAATCATGGTAATGTGATTGTGGTAGCAACTCTAAAGAAGAGGTATAAAGATAAGATCTACTTTGGTGATGCGAATCCTATCACTTAAAAAATTAGAAAAACAAAGAAATAAATAATATTTATCATCTTTGGTCTATCAATGAAGTAGCTTCATATATGATTAAATTTGTAGTAATAGACTCAGAAGAGGAGGCACAATGCAAGATACAAATTAGCCATATGATTTTGTGTCATTGAATAACTAATTTATATGCTATTGCAATAAAATGGAGCAATTAATTGATATCATTTCTGCCTCAACATTTAAACATAGTATATTATCATCTAGAATTGGTGCGAAATAGAGACAGTAATTTTGATTTATTGGCTTTCTTAATATGAGATGACATTTTTATAATATAAAACACAAAAACACATAGAATTGCTGTCTGAAATAAGACAAATAATTAAAGTTACACAATAACAACCAGACAACTTGCAACTTACGAGCACAAAAATATAGATTTCATAGAGATAACTATCATGAGAATGTAAAGAATTCTTATAAGACCAACTGTATATTAAAAAACAATGCAATGAATTTTAAACGTCTGAATCCTAACATCCACGGTGTCCAGAAGTTTCTAAATATTTCCTACTCTGATACTGATTACAATTAGTTGGTCAAATTACACTATATTTATATAAAATAGAGAAACTGTAAGTCAATGTGGACTAAGAAAAGTACCACAGTCTTCTGCGCCCTTTCACCTTTCTTTTCCTATCACTCACTATTTATTTGTCTCAATGTGTGCCTCTTCCTGTGTCTCACCATGACATACACACACACACACACACACACACACAAACATTACACTATTCATAATTATGTCAAGTGAGAGTGCAGTTTTGAGCTGAAAAGTCTCCTGACTGTGTCCTTCACATCCTTATTTCTAAGGCTATAGATAAGGGGGTTCAGCATAGGGATCATGACTGTGTAAAGAGCAGTGGCTACTTTGACAAAGAGCCGTGAGCTGTTTGAGTTGGGAACACAATATAGAAGGAGAATAATCCCATGGAAGATTGTTATAGCAGTCAGGTGGGACGTACAGGTAGAGAAGGCTTTTCGTAGTCCTCCTTTGGAAGGCATCTTTATAATAGTGACAACTATGAACACATATGAGGCTAAGGTGATCAGGACACTGGAAGATTCACTAAGTATAGAAATGACTAAGCATGTCAGCTGGCTAAAGGAGGAGTCAGAGCAAGACACAGAGATGACAGCAGAGTATTCACAGCCAAAGTGATTGATGATGCCATATTCACAATATGATAGTTGCAAAAGAGTATATATGAGTATCACAGCACATAATCCTCCAATCATGTATGTCCCAGCTACTAGCAGAGCACAGAATTGGAGAGGCATTACAACTGTGTAGAGTAGGGGATTACAAACAGCCACAAATCTGTCATAGGCCATCACTGCTAACATGAACATTTCTGTAATCACAAATGTGCAAATAAAGAAAAATTGTATCATGCATCCTTTGAAAGAAATGGTCCTATCTTCCATGATCAAGATTTGCAGAAGTTTGGGTGTAAATACACTAGAATAACATATATCTAAAAATGAAAGTTGGCTGAGGAAAAAGTACATGGGTGTGTGAAGTTTGGGATTGATCTTTATAACCACAAGTATGCCCAGGTTCCCCATCAATGTCACTGAGTAGATGGTCAAGAACAGGAGGAAGAGGGGTATTTGGAGCTGTGGATATTCTGAGAAACCAACCAAGATGAATGTGGTAGCAGAACTCTGGTTCACCACTTCAGAAGCCATCACTTTTCAGATTATAGAAGAGGAAGAAGAGAAATTATGAGCCTCCCTGGAACTTGAGACAGTGGAACAGTAGAAACTCATGTGAGGCTTACCATAAATGATGAAGTCAGATGTAAACATACTCCATTTGTGAATGTCCTGCTTTGTCTTAGGTTCTTATGTGGGCAGTAGGTGATTAGTAAGTTAAGACAATGTCCTTTGTTCTTCCCTTTGCTCCTTCGCTATTGTATTTTTTCTCATCTGTGTTAAAATGTAGTGCTCATCAATATCATTCTATGTGAATTGTGTTTATATGCATATGTAAATAATATATCCATTTATTTGATGCTAGAGTACTTCATGGTAAATTATCATTATAATCATCAGAAACATATTGCCGAGTTATATCAAAGCACTGAGAAGATTGCAGTGGCCATTAGTCCAAGTTAGGGAAAGTTTGCACAAACTAAATGCCCAACATATGGTTACAAAAACCAAGACATATGGTTACAAAGTCTGACTCTAAGTGAGAATACTGGAAAAGTATTTTCAGGTTTCAAATTTTCATATTTCTTACCTTTAGCAAATTATTTATTCATTGTGTTCATATATTAAAAGAGGACATAACCAGCTCTTTATTGGCAATTAGAAACAAAAAGAAATACTTTAGCATTAAAAATGTGAGAATCTAGCTTTGCAGTGGTGGTGCAGGCCTTTAATCCCAGCACTTTGGAGGCTTAGGCAGGCAGATTTCTGAGTTCAAGCCCAGTCTGGTCTATAGAGTGTTTTCCAAGAGACCCAGGGCTACACAGAGTAACCCTGTCTTAAAGAAACAAACAAACAAACAAACAAAAAACTAACAAACAAAAAATGTAAGAATCTAATTTTAATAAAAACACTATAAAATAATAATGTAAGACACAATAAAATGTAAGAATCTAATTTTAATATTTAATTTGAAACAATTGTAAATGCTTTAGTCATGTGGCTAACTTAAGAGAATTGTATGAGAGAAAATGAATCATACCCAAGGTTAAATAATGTGATTGTTCTATATATTACTCAAAAATACCAAATAATAATTACAAGTGCTTATGCTGGGTATGTAGAGAACTGACACATCTTTTGTTCTTGTCCGTAACAACAAATAATTTACCTTAATCCAAGTCACTATTATTTTCTATGATAGACCATCACCTATATAATCATTCTGCCAATGGCACTGGAGTTTATTAGACCTCTATGAATTCATTCAGTCAGCCATACATATTGCAAGAACATCTTATCTATGAACTTAATATTATTTCAACAGTCTTGAAACTACAAAATTTGAAAAGTCTCTGATAATAATCTAATACCACTAGAGAAAATTTTGTTAAGACCATTATATACATAAATGTTCTTCAATAGTCATCACAGAAAGAGCAACCAGAATAATTACAAAATATGTTAATTAAATAAATTAAGTTATTGTCTAATCTCAAAACAAGGCAAAGCAGATTTAAAATAAAAGGATTCCTAACAATTTACATTCCTTGTATTTTTTCTTTTTTAGCAAATTTTCCACTATTTTCTCAGTAGTTACATTCTTCATACCTAACCACTATTTTTCAATGTTGTGACTACAGAATCCCAAACACTGACAATAATTAATTTTAAATTTAAAGGTATAACATAGAATATTGAATTTCTTACTATTATTATCAATATTTACTGGTAATATTTGTTTTTTATGAGTCTTATATTTTATTTTTAATGTCCCTGAATAATTAGAATCCTAGTATATTTTCATGTATATTTACAAGCATTTCAAATGATAATGCCTACTCTTCCTTTTAACTAAAGAAATAGCTTTACACTTGCTCTTGTGTCTTCGTTCCCTCCTTCACAACCTGATCTTCTCTCTTTTTATCTTTTGTGGTTTTACTTGTTTTCCCATACTAGATAATTTGTGTCTCAGAATACATAAACAACTCTCTTCATCAGCTCTGCATATTGATTTAGTATAGGAGCATTATGAGGCTGAATACCAGTTCCCCTGAATTCAGAATTGTGATGCAGAAAATTCATGAATCTGATGCAATTATATGCAAATACTGACAATATCGAAATACAAGGAAAAACATAATTAATTTTATTATTTGGTACAGCTAAATAAAATTCTATTGCTTGTATATACTGCATTTTCATTATCTATTGAAGAGTACATAGGTGCATCCAATTTCTAAGGAAATTCTAAAATAGCTGAAGTATGATTAAGGCATTAAAAATTGTGCCAAGTGTCCAAAAGTAATAGCACACATTATAAAACTGTCTAAAATGTAGAAACACTCAGAAAAGATTTAGCTGTCCATTCTCTAAGGGAATATTTCAGTCATGTCATTTTCTATTGCAGAGAACAATACAAAGTATAATAAAAACAAGAAAAAAGCAATCAAGACTCCTAAAACAATCATTGCTGAGTATGATGTTATGATGGTAATGTTTTGTACTATAACTGAGATATTCTTTGAAGTTTATTACAAAGATAACAAAAGACATTGGTAGATTACTAAAGGGAATAAAACACGCTGATTTTACAGCATTTAAAAGTAAAACAAAGAAAACCTGTAGAGCTATATTTTGTCTTCATTTAGAACTAGGATTAAGATTCACTTTTGGATCTATATTGACATTTCCCCTAGTGCCAGTGTTACATCAATAGTTTTTAATGCTTTCCTATCTCTAGTGCTTATTGATCACCATGCTTATTGATATGGCTGTGGGATAGTACTCCACATCAATGATCAGCAAATCAAAGAGATAACACTATGTACCTTCTGTGGTATTATCTCTGTTATTACTGATTTCATGTCATTTTGATTATGGGTTCTTTACTCTCTGGTTATTGAAAAAAATCCATGTTTTGCTAATTGTAAAGACACTAATTTCCCCCATGTTTGACATAATTTTATGAAATTCACAAACTACTACTGCATTGCACACACTACAATAAATCATGGAAGAAGCACAAAAAAAATCCAAATGATTTTCTTCATTCTTATCAGTATATGCATTGCTTTAAAAACAAAACAGAACAAAATCACAAATAAGGTCTCATTATGTAGAGATAGAGAGCCTGAAATTCAGTAGACAAGTTAGCTTTAAGCTTACAAAACTAAACCTGGCTGTGCTTCCCGAGGGCTTAGAAAAAAATGCATGAGCACACAATATAAAAAGAGTCATGATCTTGAAAAATCATATGGAGGAATTTAAGAGAGTGTTTGGAGAAAGGAATAAGAAAATAAAGTAAAATATATGTAATAATTGAATAACATTTCAAAAGGCCCACATTGACTTTTAAAGGTATTTTAATTTTATATCATCTGTGAAAAAATTATTGTTTGATGGTTTATATTCTGTTTTCCTGACAAATTCTGTACACAGATCTTCTAAGAAAACTGCTTTTTTCTGTATCAATTCTAGAAATGTTACTACTGATCCATTTTTACTTGAAACTATATGTTCAATTTTATATAGCATGCTTCATATATTATGTTATTCTTAGTGGACATGTTTTGTGAGCTTTTTACTCTGCATCTAAATTCCCTAAAGTTATGAGGATAAACTGTTAAGTAACTACTGGCTTAATTTTTGGCACAGTAACTTAACAGTAAGAAAAGAGCTTCAAATTTAGTACAGTGGTGAGGAACAATAAACTTCAAGTTTAATACCCAAATATGTATCATTAAATAAAATAGGAATGCATCACTCTTCTTCAGCTCATATTGGTTTACCCTTCCCTCCAGTATGTGTGGATCCTGTGTACATCTACAGACTGAAAACATAGACAACTTTAAAGTAACTTACCAAAATAAAGTCTTTCCTGGTATCCTTTATTTTGATAATGTTATTGATATAATTAATAAATGATATGTACAATTTAGATAAAAATTAAAATGCTTTTATATTCTTCTCAACTACAGTAGCAATTAATCAGTGAAATAGTGTTCAATAAAGTACATAAATACTAATATTTTAGCAACTAGAAACTATTTGTAAAGAAGAAAAAAGAGTCGTGTAGAAGGCTGAAATCTGAAAATTTATTTCAAGATATTTTTCACTGTTTAATCTGTAACTGCTTGACATTTGGGACATAAACCCAGAGGAATTCAAATTGTGTGTTGTCATAAATCATGTAGAAATAATTATCAGTCTGTTACTGAAAATATAATTTCCTCTCAATTATTATTATGCTCTCTCATGACCTGATAAATGCTGACACCATAAAGATTATATATTATAAAGTCAGAGAGAAAACAATAAATATATAACATTTATTGTAATATATCAACATAAATTAATTTTATATGACTTTGCATTTCATGAAAACTGGTACATGATTGAGAAATCTACATGATCTATATGAAAACATGGACCTTTTCTCCCAAAGACATATTGACTAGGAATTATAGACTAACTATGTATTCAATTAGACCTTCATTGGTTTAGAAAGCAGTGTCACAATCATTCTATATATCCGTTTATGCTTATCAGAACAACAAATTAAGTGCAACAGTTGCGTTTTAAGTATTCATGTTGTTTATCTTGCATGGAAAGCTGATGATTAAAAGTCAAGTGACAGGCTCAAGTTAGGAAAAAAAAACTTAACACCAAAGTATTCACTTCTCTCTCCCTTGCTCCAAATCCAATACAGCAGCAGTCTCAGCACTAACTTTGTAGCAGAGAACCTGTAGCAGCATCCTCTCACCTCATCTCTGGCAGATCCCACAGATTTTTCCCTCCTAACATCGCCCCCCCAAATGAAGCTTTGTCCTATACTCAAACTTCATCAGTCACTCCCTGCTAACCTATAGGCTACTCCAGCTAGGGATATGAAGAATAGCCTTGAACTCACTAGCACAGGAAAGACTTGATGAGTAGAACACCATTAGCGCAGGACCTAACATCAATGGTTAATAAATAGAACCTCATAAAATTAAGAATCTTGTGTATAGTAAAGGACATTGCTATTCAGACAAAGTGGCAGCACACAGAATTGGAAATATTTTCATCAATTACAGATTCAATAAAGGGTTACTATCAAAAATATATGAATATCTTAAGAACCAGATATGAAAACCAAATAACACAATAAAAATTGAGGCACGTATCAAAATAGAGAATTCTGTTTATATGATCTTGCATCTGTTAGAATTCTAAGGTCAATAACAAAAACAATAGCTCATACTGGCAAAGACGTAGAATTAAAAAGAAATATTTAATCTTTTCTTGTGGAAGGACAAGCTTGAACAGCCACAATAAAAATTAGTATGTTGGTTATTAGAGGGATGGGAATAAATTATGGTAAGATCCAGCTATACCACTCTTGGACATGCAAGAATGTATGTACTCTTGAGTACATGTCCAAGAGGACACTTTGTCCTACCACAAGCCCATTTGCTTAGTTATTATGTTTATTGCTACTATATTCATATAATCAGAAACTGGAAACAATCTAGATGTCTCTCACCAGCAGAAAGTATAAAGAAAATGTGAACTTACACAATTGGGGATTAATCGGCTGTTAAAAAAAATGACATCATAAAATTTGAAGATAAATGGATAGAATTAGGAAAAACCTATCCTGAGTGAGGTAACTCAGACTCAGAAATATAAATATCGTATATATTCAATTATATATGTTTAAGACATAGAGTGTATGTCAACCAAGCTACAATTTGTAGACCCAGAGAAGTTAGTATAGAGAATGGAGTACATGGACATATGAATCACCATCTGTGGAGAGGTAGGGTATATTTAAGGAATGGACTGTGGGTGGATGTGGGATTGGAATGGGAGGATCTGATAGAGAGTAAAGGGGGATAGTACGTAGAGAAGGTAATACAGGCAGAAATAGCTGTAATTGAGGAGCATTTGAGGTTTGGTTTGGAAATCAAGTACACTGAAAATTACCTAAAATATATGAAAGAGGTCCTAATAAAGTATCCAAACAGTGTGAAAGAGTGTCCCAACTGGCCATCACTTGTCCATAAATAAAGCTTCCAATACCAGGACTGGATTATACACAAACTGTTTAGCCAAATTGTAGCATTTCCTACAGAAATGCTCAAACAATGTTACCAATACATAAGTTTGTCTCTACAAAATGACAGCAAGACACCCATTGCTGTCAAGACATACACAAATTATTGAACACTGAGAAGTTGGTGTAGTATCTAGAAAAACATTTATATCTTCATTTAGTTTCTTTTGTTCAGGTCCATTCTCTTCAGGCTACCAAAGGAGACCCACAGACATAACCAATCCAAAAACCCTTTGGTCTTTAATATTATTCTACTTGTAAAATATGCTAGGTCAATGTTGACACAAAGCTTGTGTGAGTATCTAATCAATGTCTGATTTGACTTAAGGATCACTCAGCCTGGTGGAATCCATATACCACACCACTTGAATTACTAAAAAGCAAAGACTAGAGGCAAAGAGTAAAACTAAACTTTATTCATCATAAAAGACTCCTAGTGATAATTCAGCTACATTCATATGTCAGGTACTTATTCATCCATAATCAGAGAAGATCCATCAAATCTCTCCCCTGAGAACACAGGGGACTCTGTGGAAGAGGAGACAGGAAGGGCATAAAAATGAAAAGAAATGGATGGCACCAGCTGAACACATTATTCTAAAGTACATCTAAAGCAAAGAGCATAAGGATTCACAGAGACTGAATCATGAAGAAGAGTCTGCTCTGTTCCACACCAGGTCCTTGAACACATATTACTGCTTTTAATTTAGTATTTTTATGGAATCTCAATTTTGTGAATGAGCAGGTCTTAATTTGTTTGTTTTCTTTTGGGATTTTGCCTTGTCTAAATGATTTATAATCTGTTTTGTTTATTTTATGATATTTCGTTTTGTTGTGTATTTCTATTATATCTTAGATGTCTGTGTTTTTAACAAGAAAAAGAAATGGTATAGATTTGAATGGAAAGAGAAGTAGGGAGGACTTGGAAGAACAGAGGGAAGAGAAACTAATCAAAATGAAATGTTTGAGAACAGAATCTATTTTCAATAAAAGAGGGAGAGAATGATAGTTAATCCATATTGTTTAAGGAAATATGCTTTAGTTCCACTATAGAGATATGTAAATGAAGTTTGGATTTAGCTAGAACAATATTTCCTGGAGCATAGCTTTCATATTGCTTGAAGGTGCTATTCAGTCTTCTGGAGATCTCAATCATGGTCATATCTTCCTATAATGTTTGTTAATTATAATACTATCTTCACAGATTATATCATGCCCCTTGATGCAGCAGTGTCATCAACACTATAAGGGTAACTAATTGGTTTCTGATTAGTCTTGAGATCTGGGCCTTCTAGAAGAGAATTCATGTCTATAGAGTAAATCTGAAAAACAAACAAACAAATCAACAAAAACTCTAAAACTGGGGCATCATAAATCCTGTTAAATTATCTTCTGTTTACATTTATTTGAGTAGGTTTGTGCTGCTCTAGGTTGTGGTTGGAGCAGTTCTGTATATAATTGTTAATGATTTGTAAACAGAATCATTTATACAAATACATGAGAATATAAGACTATTGAGTGCACAGCCCTAAACTTTTTTACAGTCCATCCTTAAGGCCCCTGCTTGCATTTTTATTTAAAAATTGCAAGCAGTATATAAAAATATGTACAGTCTATACCTTGAGTTTCTGATCCATGGTATTCTACTTATTTTGCTTCCACTGCTTCTCAGTTTCTCTTTAAAGAAGATCAGGCTTTTCAATGATAACAACTAAATACATCATTACAAGATCCAACAAAACTAGACACACACAATTATATTAAATTTGGATTAGGTGACCCAGTAGTAGAGAAAGAGTCACAAAAGCAAGCAAAGGAATAAGAAACACCACTACTCCCACTGTTATGAATTCCACCAAAACACCAAGCTAAACAGCATTTATACAGAAGACCTAGCAAAGACACACGAAGGCTCCATGATTGGTACTTTAGTCTCTGTAAGGCTTTTCACTACTGCTTAGTTGGTTCTGTGGGCAGTGTTCTTCTGGTATTCTTGATTTTTCTGGCTCCTACAATATTGCCTCTCCTTCCTCTGCAGGCTTTCTTGAATGCCATGTCATGTTTGGGTATGATTCTCTCCAACTATTCCCATGAGCTGTCAGAAGAAGCATCTCTGATGGTGACTGAGGTAGGCAACATTCTTTGAGTATAACATAATACTAGGAATCATTTCATCAACTTTTTCAGATAAGTTGTGTTTGATTCTACCCAAGTCTTTGAGCCACCCAGCTTCAGATTCTTGGCCAAGTAGACAGTAAGGAGCATGACCTCCTCTTATCATCTGAGCCTAAAGTGATACCGTGCATTAGTTGGCCTCTCTGACATGCTCTGAGTCTCTATTGCCCCAGCACACCTTGCAAGCAGGAAGTGGTGTGTTGATGATTTCTTTGTATAAGCTGGTCTCCTTGTATCATCCCTGTATCATCCCTGCATCATTACATGCTTACAAAAGATGGCCAGTTCAGATCCCTCACATTGGCTACCATTATAGAGTCCAGGAAGTTCCCACTGCACTAGGTTTCCATATTTCTCCCTAGATATCCACAATTCCAGTTGTTTCTTCCTGTATTCTTTCCAACCATCTCTCTCCACCCACTTGTTGTCTCCTATTGTCATCTATCTTTGCCCCAGTCCACCTAAAAAATCTAATCTATTTACTGCTTCCAGGAAAATTCATGTGTCTCCCATATAGCCTTCCTTGACTTAACCCCCCTGGTCTGTGGATTTTAGTATGATTATCCTCTACTTATCAGCTAATATTTATGTATAAGTGATTACATATCATGCTTGTCTTTCTGGATCTGGGTTGCCTTGTTCAGGATGATTTTTCTCTAATTCCATCCATTTGCCTGAAAATTCCATGATGTCATTTTATTCTAACCCCTGAAAAATACATCATTTGTAAATATACAATATTTCCTTTATCCAGTCTTCCACTGAGAGACATGTAGATTGTTTCCATTTTCTGGATATTATGAATAAAGTCACCATGAACATTGTTGAACAAGTGCCCTGGTGGAAGGATAGAGCATCCTCTGAATATATGCCCTAGAATGGTATAAGTCAGACTTGTGATAGGTATATCCATAACTTTCTGAGAATCCTCCATATTGATTTCAAAAGTGCTTGTATCAGTTTTCATTCCTACCAACAATGAAGAAGTGTTCCCTTTGCATCATATTCTGACTAGCACGAAGTGTCATTTCTCCTAATGTTATTACCCATTCTTATAAGTGTATAAAGGAATCTCATAGTAGTTTTGAATTACATTTCTCTGATGGCTAAGGATGCTGACTATTTTTTTAAGTGTTTCTCAGCCATTTGAAATATCTCTATTGAGAATTTTGTTTTCATACCTGTATTCTATGTTTTAAATTGGATTTTTACCAGGGGCCAGTCTTGGTGGATCTTGTTTCTTGTTTGGTTCTTCTTTAGGAAACTGAGGTGGAAGAACTTCAGCAGGGGTAACACTTGGTCTTATGTCATATTTAGGGTTGCTGTATAATAATAAGACATTTATGTAGCTACACCTAAGCTACTTTGCTACTGCAGCTGACCTGCATGAGTCCCTTTGAGGCCAGAAACTGCAGTCTCTGGCATTTAGCACCATAATCATAAAACAAAAGGGTATTAAGTAAAGGATTAATTGCTGGAGCCTTTTACTTTTGTCCAGAATCCTCTTGTTTGTCAGGCTAGAGGAGAGTTTGGAGCAATAAACTTTTGTTGAACCAGGAGAAGAGTTACTACTTTCACAGAAGGAAAAACTTTTATATAAGCAAATAAGCATAAACACACATAAATTCATACACAGATTCAAACATGTATATTTATATATTTCCATTCAAACCAGTTGGGCTAGGCTTACATACATTCTCATAATTACATATTTACACGTGCATTCACACACATACAACACACACACACACACACATACACACATTTCAGTCTTAGATTTTAAAGTTGCTTTGTAGTTTCTAAGTCATTACACTCTGTTTTTTTTCTTCTAATACTGCTTTCTTTGCTTGCTCTGATGTCACAATAAAGTCCTTACTCTCTATACCAATAATACCAATGCTATGCCTTTACTTCTTGAGTTCAGTTCTTCTTGAGTTCAGTTCTGTCAGAAACGTTCTCTCTTGAGTTCTTTCTGAAAAATTCCTCTTCAGTTCATCTCTGTCTAAAAGGTGTTCTGTCTAAAATTGGTGTCCTTGGCTCAGTTGTCTTTCCTACATTTGTCCTCCACACTTACACATCTTTCAGAATACAAAAACATATGGCTAAAAATACACCACAAGTTTACACATAAATCCAAATCATAAATCAAATAAGTTTACAACAGAGAATGTTTACATGCATAGCCATTAGGAGTAAGTATCTGGAGTAAGTATTCATCACCTGTCACCAGCTCTGCAGGTTAATGGAAAGTTAAAACCTTAACTCCTGTGACCAAGGTTTTACTGAAGTTTTGTATAGATTAGAGCAGTGAATATTTTAATCTTCTGTCCTAGTATCTTTGGTAGATCATTGTTTCCCTTTTATGAACTTTGGTTAATGGTTTCACAACCTCTTGGAATGAGCTCTGAGTAGTAGATGCCTGCTTGCTATCTCTGATGCCATTAACTCATGACACTAAAGACTGACAGAGTTCTCAATGCAGTTTTGATTATCAGAGAAAACCTAATAGTGGTCTCACTAAAAAGGTTAATTAGTACTGATACAATTTAGGGATTCTTATAGGATCAGCATTAAGAATTAAGAAATCATCTACTTGTCTATGTAGCATCACTACAATAGAGTACATCTTTGTTGTTTTCCAAAGATATGTTCGAAATGGTGGGCTAATATCCACTTATCAGTAAATGCATACCATGTGTGTTCTTTTGAGATTGGGTCACCTCACTCAAGATGATATTTTCCAGCTCCATCCATTTGCCTAAGAATTTCATGAACTCATTATTTTTAATAGCTGAGTAGTACTCCATTGTATAAATGTACCACATTTTCTGGATCCATTCTTCTGTTGAAGGGCATCTGGGTTCATTCCAACTTCTGGCTATTATAAATAAGGCTGCTATGAACATGGTGGAGCATGTGTCCCTGTTGTATGTTGAAACATCTTTTGTGAATATGCTCAGGAGTGGTATAGCAGGGTCCTTAGGTAACACTATGTTCAATTTTCTGAGATACTGCCAGACTGCTTTCCATAGTGGTTGTACCAGTTTACAATCCCACCAACAATGGAGGAGTGTTCCTCTTTCTCCACATCCTCGCCAACATCTGCTGTCACCTGTGTTTTTGATCTTAGCCATTCTGACTGGTGTGAGGTGGAATCTCAATGTTGTTTTCATTTGCATTTCCCTGATGACTAGGGATGCTGAACACTTCTTTAGGTGCTTCTCAACTATTTGAGCTTCCTCAGTTGAGAATTCTTTGTTCAGCTCTGTGCTCCATTTTTTAATAGGGTTCTTTGATTGTCTAGAGTCTAATTTCTTCAGTTCCTTGTATACCTTGGATATTAGCCCTTTATCAGATGTAGGGTTGGTGAAGATCTTTTCCCAATCTGTTGGTTGCAGCTTTGTCCTATTGACTGTGTCCTTTGCTTTACAGAAGCTTTGCAGTTTTATGAGGTCCCATTTGTCAATTCTTGGTCTTAGAGCACAGGCCATTGGTGTTCTGTTCAGGAACTTTTCTCCTGTGCCTATGTATTCCAGGCTTTTCATCTTGGGTGTATCTTATCTCTGACTCTTTCTGCCAAATATTTGATTTATCACTTTGCCCCTCAATCAGTAATCATTTTCAAGCATGACTGTTTCTTTCTACAAACTAAGCTTATTTACATTGTTTGGGATTAAATGTGTGTACTAAGGTCATGTCTGTGTTCCAGACAGAACATACTGTAATCCAGGGATTGTCTGTCCAGATCATGTAGACTAGTAAGGTCTTTGGATATGATACCTTACCAGAGCAGCCATGTTGCTGGATTACAATTCTTTTATAATTTTATACTTGAGATTATAACATAGTCGTATCAGTCCTTTCTTCCCTTTCACCCACCGAAATCATTCTATATATCACTATAGGCTCTCTTTCAAAATCATGGCTCCCTTTTATTAATTGTCATTACATGTTTAATTGTATTGGTGTAGCTACACTCTCAAAACATATGCTGAACAAGAACAGCAAGAAACATTCTAAAATGAATGTGGAAACCCACATGGCCTCAACTATACACAAAGAACTATAAGCAACCAAGGAATGTGGAGAGTGGGAGAGATAGTCTTCCCAAGAAAATAGCATACCAGTTTGTCATCCAGTGCCAAATAGTCAGCCCTGAAAACATTCCTATGAGTAGCACTTAAACAAATTAAACAGTTTATATTTAAGAGTATACATGTATACACGTAATCCCTTTTAATTATTCTGCATTGTACTCTGGTACTACAATAGGACTCCATTAGTTTTAAAATGACAATGCTTATGTAATTGGTAATACCTAGGCATATCTTTGTAAACCTGTGTAAACCTTATAAAATATATATTTTAAAAGTATCCTATAGTATATGTAATTCACCAGGAAGTAAAACATATTTATCATGAAATATAGAGCATAAAATATGCAAAATCTAATGTCAATAACTATATCATAAACTTAGTATAATAAAAAAGACAAAACAAGAGCTGAACAAAATTGTTACATTAGAAATGATTGAAATTTTAATCTTAAAAAATTACATATTAATATGCAGTATATATAAATTATATATTAGAAGATAAACTGCACCTACTTGCAACAACCTATTATAACAAACACAAAATTTATATTAAATTTAAAGCAAAGAAACCTTTCTATATGTCACAGGTATAATTTTCCAGAAAGAACAATTATTTTACGTAAGTACGTGTGATATAATTGCTTAGAACCAAGTTTTTGTGACACAGCCATTTCCTAGTTGAATGTTATAATTCATAAAGCCAATGCTGCTCTTTGAGAAAGTATCAGCAAAGCTAAGCCACCACATACATTGATCATTGACATGATGCAGTTTCCTTTCAGTCTGAATCTCTCTGTGTTCTTTTCTTGGGTGGCTATTAGCATAATGATTCACCCATATCTTCTCTTACATAATTGTTAGTGTATCCCCTGAGAAAGTCCTGAATGAATCAAGCCCTGCTCTGAAGGAAGTAACTTTAGTAGATCCTACTTGGGAGTTTTCTCTGTGCCTTGGAGATTGTTATCTGCCCCTAAGCAAATATATTAAACAAAATAATTAGAATAGTTTCAAATCAGAGGAGGCTGACAAAATTCAGCATGACAGGAGAAATGACAGCAGATCAGAGCACAGAACTCCTTTTAATGTATATATAGAATTTCTTAGAATTATAACTTATAAGATAAATGATGATACACACTAACTCCTTAGTAAGGACTCAGCCACAAAAGCTAGAATAACTAAGATAATATAATAACATATATAGTTGTTGGAAGAATGATATAATAGAATATGAAAAGAATAAAGCATCAGGGTTTGTCATTTTTGGAAAAATTGGTTTAGAACATGTTGCTGTAATGCTTATTAACTTAGAAAAAAACCAATTCACTATAAAACAAATTCTTTTCAATTTCTTTTTATTTTTATTGGATAATTTATTTATTTACATTTCAAATGTCAATCCTTTCCCCATTTCCCCTCCTTAGAAACCCCTATCTCATCCCCTTCCTACTTTTTGCTTTCATACCATTCTAATTACATGCATGTATTAAGGTCAGTTCTAGGTTAAGGGTCTCCCAGTATAATAGATGCAAATAGTCAAGGAACAAGCAAGGCAATAACCAAAATTTCTTGAACATTCCCATAATCACTGTTTCTAAGGGCTTATCAGAATGATCAAAGTATCTAAGCCTACTTCCCTGTCCTAGTCCAAGGTCATTTTCATCCCTGAAGCCTACTTCTTTGTTCTAGCCTAAAATTTAGATTCCTGCTTGAAATTATTTCTTTCTTCTAGCCTAAGATTTACAATCTGGCCTAAAATTACTTCTTTGTTCTAGTCTAATGTCAGATTCCTGCTTGAAATCTACTTCCTTGTCCTTGGCCAATGTCATATTCCTGCCAAGCAACCCCAAAGATTCTCTGTCTTCCCTGTTTTTTATTTCATTAACAAGACTGAGTCTGTCTTTGGTCATTCTGACAAGAATGCCTTCCTTACCCATCATGAAATATGCATTGTCAAAAACAGTGCACTTATGTCTTAGGTTGGTAAGGCTCTGAGCACCATCTTACCCATCCTAAGCTTGTTAGCCTGTTAGTTTAATAACTCTGTCTGGGGGGGGGGTCCAGTTTCAGGTTCAAGGCATGGACTTTGGCTGCCAACATATTAATGTTGTTAAAGACAAGCTTTAACATGATGGGAAGGCATTAAAGTATTCCTAGAACAAAAAGGGATTAAGCTATATATGCCATTCTTGAAGTTTGACCAAGTTAGTAATACTGACCTCAGGCCTTGGGTAATTTTATTAGCAGTATCTACTGCATCAATGCTCAGCAGAGCAGCATTCTTGTAATTCATAAGCTCACTATGTAAAGTCAAAACATCCAGAGAGGTGTTAGAATTATACCAAATTATTATAAAATTGAAAATAATAGCTACAATGATTCTTAAGCATGAATTCTCAGTCTTAAGCAAATTTACAAGTGTTATGATTGCCCATTAAAAGCTAATAATTTATTGCTTAAGGAAGAACAAGTCACCTAAACTGACTCAGCTTGTATTTTCTGTCTAAGTATCTTGAAAACACTAAGTATTGCCAGCCTGAAAACAGGCTGTTATATTCTTGTTTTCTTGCATAAGCTAAAATGATTTCAAAATTTTAGAAATAAGAGTATGAGGTTGATGATAATAAATTCATTCTACCTGTGCTTAACCTGTAACCCTAAGCCTACTAAAAAAGCAAATTTGCCATGGACAAAATGATAGAATCTGTAACTCTTGAAATTATGAATGTTTTTTCAGTATGTATGAATAAAGACATTTTTGATTACTAGTTTAAGTGGAAAATCATCCCATTCTTGGTGTCTAATTCATACTTTCCCTCCCCTGATCCTTACATTCTCTCTGGAACTAGTCCATGGCTGGAGGTCACAGCATTTTTGTTTTCAGTTTTTGCAGAGCTTCTTTCATACCCTTGTTCCTCAGGCTGGAAATCAGTGATCAGCATAGGCATCATGAGATTGTAAAACTATGAAGTCATTTTGTCTTGATCTAGAGAATAAAAAGTACTTGGTTGGAAATAAATTAATAATATTGTTCACTGAAAAATTCCAAATGCTGTTAAATAGGAGGTGGAGGTAAACAAAAATCTTGAATCTCCCCTCAGTAGCAAAAAGCTGACATAACAGAAACAGGCAAAAATTCTTTAGATGGTGCTAAGCTCAGTGGAATCATAAAAGCAATAAAGAGAGCCAATTATTTGGCTTGTATGTCAGAACAAGAGTGGAGGGAAGGTGGAGATAAATCAAAGAAAAAACAATTTATCTCATCAGACCAACAGAAACATGCAAATGCCAAAGTTGTATCACAGCATATATAACACCAGCATGAAATCAATAGGCAGGAATTGGTAGCACACATTACTGAACATATCTACTACATATGGCAAGGGTTGCTGATTGCCATGTATTAATCAAATGTCATCATTTTCAGCACTATACATTCTACATCTATAAAGATGAGGATGATGAAGAAATGGAGAACACAATCAAGAAAATGAATTGAATTGATATTCATGGCAAGCAAGTCCACCATCAAATTTATGGCTAACTGCTGTAGAGTAGTAAATATCAGAGAAAGAGATATGGCTGAGGAAGATATATACCGATATGTGAATTTGGTGGTTCATTCTAATCAAAGTGGTCATTCCAAAATTTTCTCATTTAAAAAAAAATAATCATTTTATTCATTTACATTTTAAATCATATCTGCCTTCCCAGTTTCCCCTCTATAAAACTCCAATCCCAACCCTTCTTACCTGTGCCTCTATAAGGGTGCTTATTCACCCACTCATCCAATCCTGCCTCAATACTCTAGCATGTCTATAAGCTGGGGTATCAAGATTCCACAGCACCAATTGCCGCCCTCCCATTGATGCCATAAATGGCCATCCTCTGATTGAAATGAGGAAAAATGTAGTAAATAAAATCACTTTAATCATATTTATTGTTAATTTCTAAGAAATGGAACTCAGTGACTGAACAATTCCCAACTGGATCCTTCTTGTTTCTATTAACTGTTTCCAAATAAGCAAGATAATGATTAATTCAAATTTTTTATCATGTTTGTTTATTATATGGTATAATAATATTAATATCTATAGTTATTTGTCTTCAGAAATATAGCCTATGCTATTCAAAAGAGCCATTATCATAAAATATGTCTAATGGAAGTTTGCACAATTTGTTCCAACAAAGTTCACCAAGCAAATTCATCTAGCCCAGTTATCCCTCATTGCACATCGCTGAGCAAGTCTCTGGCTCTAGATTCATCATGCTTTGAAAAGAATTTCAATATTTGCCAGAAATGCCAGAAGTTAAAAGATAAAAGATTTCCTTGTTTAATAAAACATCACATTTATTGATTAACTTAGGAAATATTAATTTTAACATTACTGGTAATATTGCATATAAATCATTAAGTAAAAATAGTCTGCTAAAAATCAGTATCAAACTTTGACTAAAAAGTCAAATGCGATTTACAGACGTCTATTACTTGGTGCCACGCTTTTGACAGAAATTTAATAATTTGATCATAGATTCCATCTTATTCTGAAATATAATTCCCTCAGAAGTGAAAAATACATGACATCAAAAAAGTATAAGGCTGAATATATAGCACAGAATGTGAAAAACTTAGCCCAGAAGTATAAGGACTAGAGCTAGCCTACCTACCATGTAATGTCAGACCTGTGTGTAATAAAATAATACTCATAACCAGTTATTGGTGGACATGAAAAATGATGTAGTTTATAGAACTGGTGATGGGTGCATGAGAATGTGAACCTGAACTCTGATATATTCAGAAGACTATTATTTGTTAGTTTATGTTTCAGTCACAACGTCACCAAATGGAATTTGAAATGTGTGAATTAACAGACATAATGCTTACAACCAGATTGTCTTGTTTAATGTGGGGTTAACTTGTTAAGTAACTTATTTACCTCATAGCTAATTCACCTAAAATTAGGGGATACATGAAGCTCAAATTGATTTTTATGTGCTGCAGTAGAAAGAAAGAGGTCAACTACATGGAAATTAGCAAAAGGTAAGCTTTTATTTCAATGTATTTCAAATAATGCCTTCTGTCATGTTTTTGATCTATAGTTTAGAGTAAACAAAGTAAACAAATGCAAACAAAGTAAGAAATACTAGTTATATTCAGCAACAAAACATGTATCACAGTCCAAATGTCAAAAGTCTTTAGTGTAGGCAGTGCCAGAGAATCAGTTATGGTAGAATCCTACTATCTGGTCTAGAAAGCAGGAATTCCACTATCTTTACATAGTAGAAAGACGAAGTAGAGGTCCAACTATGTTTTGTGAGAAAACCCCCAATTTCTAAATGTCTACATTTATAAACTAATCATTTCTCAAGAATTTTGGCTCTTAATATCATCATTTTGAGAGTTGTAATCCCAAGATAGAAAGAAGCAAGCCACAAGCATATTCACATATTCTACTGTGAAAAGATTAATGGTCAGTTGTAAAATCATTTCATAGGTATACATTTAAAAAGCCTTTTATCTAAAGGAAGAATCTTTCACAGGTTTTCTTCTTCCTGGTGTCCTGTAACCCTATGCTATTAAAACAAAAAACACTACTTGGCTTTAATTTCTATAGTAAAATATTGATATGGGGGAATATTTTAGACTGTGACCTATAAAGCCTGAGATAACTCATGATATTTAGCTTCTTTGATGAGTATACAATCAAAATGCCCTCCTGTATTAGACCTTTAAAATGTGATGTGATTTTTCTCAGGAAAGTTCTTAAGCTATCAGAAAATTTCAACAAAGGTACAAAATGATAGAGAAACATATGCTAATTTCTTGACAAATTAATATTTTTACTATATATTCAAAGTCTGTGTCCACGTCATTTCAAATATTATACTAATTTTTTTGTCTGTGAATGTGTGTATGAATGTTTTATAATACACCCTCTGATAATTTTATCAGTACCTAATACATGCAAAAATGTTATATTATCTCATATCCTATTTTTGTTTTTTTCAACATTCTCTTTCCAAAATGTAATAAAAAATTTTGAATTGAAGAAAAGAAATACTTAGACCAAAGTGAAAAAAATTAATATGGTAATTTGAAGATATTTAAATAAAAAAGAGTAACATTAAATAAGAACTAAAGAAACAAAAACAAAATAGAACCTATAATCAGAGAAACATAATGAAATGAAGAACGAGAAAAGCTTCATTAAATAAATAATACATAATTTATGGGGAGAACTTCTAACACACAGAGCAAAGCTAGTGATTATGAAGATCAAACAATTAGTTGCAGATATTTATGCATAAAAATCTCATTCCCAACAATCTGCTCATGCTGCTACTATATGAAGTGCAATGATTGTATATTGATAGTGTCAGCAATAACAGAATCCAGTGTCACTGATTTTAACATCACAATCAGATAAGGCTTCTGTGGTTTCCCAATGCTATAGACCTGTTTACCTCAATCCCTACTTAGCTATCAGGGCTTCAATTTATAATGTGTTTATCTCTCCAACATGCATAATTTCAGTCCTCTAGTCAATGAAATCTTTCTCCTGTATACTGTTTAAGTAATTTCCTGTAGCAGATATCCTATATATTATCTATTTCAGGATTATTTTGAAGTACAATATAAATTTTTGCAGTTCAATTAAATACTATTGAACTTTTCTATTCCATAGAGAAGCATATTTATTACAAAGTTAGCAATGGAGTTTGTCATAATACATAATCATATAATAGGTAATCTGAAATAGTGAATGCTCACTAAACGAAGCACTTAAAGCGCATATGAAAACAAAGAGATAGTCAATTAAATACTCAGGAAAATTAGAAAGTCGTGAGTGCTATGCAATAGTATTAGAATTATACTGAATTGTCATATTTTGAGGTCAATTCCATTTATTTCATTTTGAAGTTACAACAAATAAACAACTAGTATCTTAAACTGTAAAGCACAGCCATCTTCTAAGACATCATTGTAATTTTCCAGAAAAAAACAAACATACTGGTGAATGAACATGCACATGTGATACAATTGTTTAGAACCATGTTTTCATTTTAATTTTTTTCAGGGCCTCTTTCACATCCTTATTCCTCAGGCTGTAAATCAGAGGGTTCAGCATGGGAATCACAAGAGTATAAAACAGGGAGGTTATTTTGTCTTCATCCAGGGAGTATGAAGAACTAGGCCGAAAATACATGAAGAGCACAGTACCTTGGAAAATGGCAACTGTGGTGAGATGGGAGGTGCAGGTAGATAAAGCTTTGAACTTCCCCTCAGTAGAACTGATCTTCAAGACTGATAAAATGATATAACAGTAAGAGAGCAGAACTCCTGAGATGGTGCTCAGTTCAATGAAACCAAAAATAGTAAATAAGGCCAGTTCATTGATTTGTATGTCAGAGCAGGAGAGCATGTAAAGTGGAGGTAAATCACAAAAGAAGTGGTTGATCTCATTAGAACCACAGAAACATAAACGGAATGCCAAGGTTGTGTGTATCAAACCATCTGTTATTGCTACCAGGTAAACCCCAACCATGAGCATGAAACACACTGTTCTGGACATGTTCACTGTGTAGAGTAATGGGTTGCTGATGGCCTGGTATCTATCAAAGGCCATTACTGCTAGTAGTAGACACTCAGAATCTGCAAAGACACGGAATATCAAAAATTGCAGAGCACAACCAACAAAGGGAATTGATTTCTCCTCAGCTAAGAGATCCACTAACATCTTGGGTCCAATTGCTGTACAATAGCAGAGATCACAGAAGGAGAGATGGGTGAGAAAAAAGTACATGGGTGTGTGGAGCTGAGCATCCATTCTAATTAAAATTATCATTTCAAGATTGGAAAGAAAGAAGTGCAATGAGATAAACAAGTAGGAATGTGATGAACAAGGCCACTTTTGTGTCAGGATTATTGGTAATTCCTGAAAAAATGAATTCATCCACAGAAGAGCAATTTCCCCTATCCATTCTTTTTCTTTTTATATAGAATTTAAAAGATAATTTCAAAGGTGGATAGATGCATTGTTAGTTAGCTCTGAAAAAAAATGAAAAGAAAAAAAGAAAACAATAACGATTCATTTTCTGTGTTTTTTTCCCTCAGAAATCAATCCAGTCACATTCCTCTGTAAGTAGACCTTTATGATTTAGATCATAATGAACCATATCTGATAGTCTCAGAGTTCAGTTGTCATCAGTGAAAGCCACATGCCTTTGTAAAAAAAAAAAAAGTAACTTCTTTTATTTTTAACACTTTAAATCTGTCTTCTGATTTAATGCAATTTTATTTAATCTTCAATGTTTGTGGACAAACATCAATCATAGTCTATACAATAAAAGGGTAGACATTTCTTCATGTTTAAACAAAGCATTCACCTGAACAAAATATTAAATTTAAGTATTCTGATTCATCAAATTCATGACTGGATTAAAGAATATTTGTCATTTCAAATGCAATGGAAGCCTCTGGCATTGATTAGTAAAAATTAAAACCATTTTATTCTTATGTTATTTAGCCTGCATCATTCAGTAAACAAATAAGATTTTTAACTAATTATATGTTTTATTTTCACTTGTTTATGCCTGCTCCAACGAATGTTCAATAGATACAATATTAGAATATTATCACTTAGGAGACATATTAAAATAAAATTGGATAATGAATAAATTAACACTCTAATCTTTGCCATTTATAAAGTTTAAATGGTCAAGCATATCCTTTAAATTTCAAAAGAGATTAAAGAAATGTGAATCTTTCAGAGATATTAGTGTTTGTCTTTTTATGTGGTGGATTTATGTCCTTCAATTTGGATACATAAATGAAATGTGGGGAGTGGGACAGAGAGATAGATATACATTGATCATTATTTTTACTATTTTACCTTAATGAATATTATTTGTAGCTTACATGTTTTTCAAGTGAAGCTGTGTCATCACATAGTGTTATTTATAAGATGATACCATTAACAGAAAACAATAACAACAACTTCAGTTAATACACATATGTATTGGTGGTCAAACAAGGAAAGGATTACTTGTGGACCTAGATTAAGATAAATTCAGTAAGCTGTTATTTGGATAATTCTAACAGCTTCATTCAAAGTCTTCTTTGGAGAATAAACTTTCATATATTCATTACACTTCAGATTTTAAAAATATAAATAATGCGAAATTGTTTTATCTATATGGCTTTTATCTACCACCCCCGAAATCAATATTTTTAAGCTGTGCTTTTAAGTGCTGAAACTCAGTAGCCTACCTTAGCTGAACTGTTCAATGGTGAGTGAATACTAACTGGTACTTTTTCATGTCAGTGAAAATTTGGTGTCTATATCACTGAAGCTCTTCCCCTAAGGCTTTTGTGTAATGAAAACATTTAATTTATTATTTTCTGTATTTTCTCCAGGGAATACATGAACATATTAGGAAAAGATTGAACTTAAATTTTGATGACAGTCAACTGACCTCTATCAGGGTGAAAACAAAATTAACTTTACATTCTAAAACATAATTGATGAAAAAACATGTACTAAAATATCTGTATTCCAGATCGACATTTATTAAAGCAAAATGTTTGCAAACTTAAACATTTTAAATGTCCTTCTAGTATTTATTTTATTTTGAACCATTATCATAAATTCCATATCAATTATTACTAAATTTCCATGATCAACTTTTGAGATATAATCCATATAAGATGAAATGCAGAGTTTGGAAAGTAATCACTAGTTTGATTTTTCAATACTTAAATTATGTCTTTACTTCTCTGTACTTCCATACATTCATTACTTCAATATGAAATATAAGTCTTTAGTGTACACTTCACTTTATTACTTCCCTCCATCTTTAAGAAGTTATAAAATATTTCTGATTCTTTGGAATTTACTAGTTTACATTACAAGTATATATAATATATATTAGTGTAGCCATATATATATATATATTTGTAAAAATACATATTTTTATATAATATATTTATGTATGATATGTTACTGTAGTTAAATATATTTATTTGTATATAGTATGACATACTAGTTGTGTGTAACATGAGATATGAAGAGTTTTATATTATCCAATGCATTTATGTTAGTCTTTCATATACCATGGACTGAATAACTTTTGGGTTCTTGGACCTTTATGTTGGTAGACTATAATTGTTAGAGTATTTGGACAATAGACTGTAAGCCATTCTTATAAATTTCAATTTTTATGAATGTATATATACATTCTAAACATGCTCTTTCTCTATAGAACCCTGACTCATTCAAGGAGCACAGTCAGTATAGAAGAAACTGTTTGAATGAGGAATAAATAACACTAAAGTGGTCTAAAACCTGATAAGAAAGCTTATTGTATATTTATCTGTATTTACATATTATACATACTATATATTATATTTGTATAAATACCAGACATGAGAAAACTCTACATGAGTAGTTAGTCAGGAGAGACTAGGAGGCTCCCAAGGTAATAAACTATGGATGTTACTCTTGTTTCCCTTAAGAACTTGAGATAAGTCAATCACAGGGGTCAGCAGATTCTTTTCATTGGTTGGGTGCAAATATCTGCATCTGACTCTTTCAGCTGCATGTTGGGTCTTCTGGAGTGCAGGCATGATAGGTCCCTTTTTGTGAGGGTTCCATAGCCTCAGTGACAGTCTTAGGCCTTGAGACCTGCCCTTGACATGGATCCCACTTTGGGCATATCTCTGGATCTTCTTTTCTGCAGGCTTTTTTTCATTTCCATCACTGTAGTTTTTTCAGACAGTAACAATTATGGGTCAGAGTTTTGACTGTGGGATGGCAACCCCATCCCTCACTTGATGCCCTGCCTTTCCACTGGAGGTTGGCTCTATATGTTCCCTCTCTCCACTGTAGGGCATTTCATCTAAGATCCCTCCCTTTGAATCCTGAGAATCTCTTACCTCCTAGGTCCGTAGTCTATTCCAGAGGGTCCCCCCTCAACCTCCTACCTCCATAAGTTGCCCATTTGCATTCTTTCTGCTGGCCCTCAGGGCTTCAGTTCTTTTCCATCACCCAATACCAGATTGGGTCGCCCTCTTTCCCCCATCACTCCCTTGTCCACTTTCTCTCCAAGGTCCCTCTCTCCCTCCCCACTTGTGGTTGCTTTCTTCTCCCTCCCAAGTGGGACTGAGGATCCTCACTTGGGCCCTTCAGCTTGTAGACCTTTTTTAGTTCTGTGGACTGTATCTTGAGTATTCTGCACATTTCTTTTTCTTTTATTCCCATTTATTACTGAGTACATACCATGCATGTGCTTTTGGGACTGAATTACCTCACTCAGGATATTATTTTCTGGTTTCATCCATTTGCCATCCTCACTCAGGATGTTCTTGTGCTTAATAGCTGAGTAGTATTCCATTGTGTAAATAAACCATTTTTTTCTGTACCATTCTTTTATTGTAGGAAAGGCTGGAAGAAGCTGAGGAGGAGGGTGTCCCTGTAAGATTACTAGCAGTCTCAATTAACCTGGACCCCTGAGATCTCTCAAAAACTGGGCCACCAACCAGGCAGCCTATACCAGCTGATATGAGGCCTGCAACACTTATACAGCAGAGAATTTCTGGGTCTGAGTTCAATCAAAGAAAATTCACCTAACTCTCAAGAGACTGGAGTCCCCAAGGAGTTTAGAGGTCTGATTGGGTGGGGGTTGTGGGGTAGGGACACTCGTGGGGACAGGGATGGGGAGGAGCTATGGAATGTGGAAAAATCTGAGGGTGGACTGTCAGGGGGGAATAAAATCTGGAGTTGAATAAATAAATAAATAAATAAATAAATAAATACCAAAAAAAGCCCTACAAGCTGGCCTATTGCCTGATCTTATGGCAATATTTTCTTAGTTGATGTTTACTCCTCTCAGATGACTCAAGCTTAAGTGAAGTTGACATAAAACTAGGCAGCAAAGAGGCCAAAAACTAGCAATATCCAAGAAAAAACTCACAGACCACATGAAGCTCATGAAGAAGGAAGACCAAAGTGTGGGTGCTTTGGTCCTTCTTATAAGGAGTAACAAAATATTCAAGGGAACAAATATGGAGACAAAGTGAGGGACAGAAACTGAAGGAGGGGCAGTCTGGAGATCATTCCACCGGGGTATCCATCCCATGTGCAGTCACCAAAGGTAGATGCTGATGTGAAAGTTAGGAAGTGCATGCTGACAAGAGCCTGATATAGATGTCTCCTTAGAGGTCTGCAAGAGTCTGACATATTCAGAGGCAGATGCTCACAACTAACCACTGAACTGATCATGGGGTTCTCAATGGAGAAGTTAGAGTGAAGACTGTAGGAGCTGAAAGAGTTTGCGGCACCATGAGGAGAGCAACAATACCAACCAACCAGAGTTCCCAGGGTCTAAACCACCAGCCTGGGAGCACTTAGGGAGGGATCAATGGCTCCAGCTGTATATGTAAGGGAGGATGGCCCTGTTGGGCATAGGTGGGAGAAGAGATCCTTGTTCTCATGAAGGCTGGATGCCCCAGTAAGTGGGAACTTGAGGGTGGGGAGTTGGGAAGGGGGGTAGGTAGGGGCACATCCAGAGAGAAGCAGGAGGAGGGGTGATGGGATGGGAGTTCCTTGATGGGTGGGTGAATGGAGTAAGGGGATAACATATGAAATGTAAATAAAACATCCAATAACCAAAAAAACAAGTTAAGGATTAAAATATTGATCAACTCTGAAAAACACTGAAGATGATTTTATCCAAATATCTGAAGATATCCTGCGTCATCAAATTTTAAGACAAGATTTCTTTCTTTAGGGAAAATGAAAAAAGACACTCACATCTAGCAAACTTACTAGAACCTTTAGGAAACAATGTAGTAGCTTGAATAGGTTTGGCCTCGAAAGACTCATGTGTTTGAATGTCTGACCTACAGGGAGTGACACTATTAGGAGGTATGACATTATTAGAATAAGTGTGGCCTTGTTGGAAGAAGTGTGTCACTGTGGGAGTGGGCTTTGAGGCTCCAATGATCAGGATCTGATCAGTATGGAAGATAGTCTTTTCCTGGTTGTCTTCACATCAGGATGAAGAACTCTCAACACCTTCTCCAGCACCATGCTTCCATGCTCCTTGGCACGGTGATAACAGAATGAGTCTCTGAAACCATAAGCCACAGCCCCATTTAAATGTTTGTCTTTATATAAAAAACAAAAACAAAAGAGGTTGAGATAAATCACCTATTTCTAAATACACTTAAGACTCAGGACTTGGAAAATTCTAGCTGCATCTCAATTAAATGCCTCCACGTTGAGAACAAGATTTCATATTACCACAATCTGTTATGTTATCTGTCAAGGGCAAAAATTATCCAAAGCCATTCCTAGTTAAGATTCCTGTTTGCCCCAACAATGACCAGCATATCACTACAATGGTGCAAAAGTTACATCATGTATGTCTTAGCATTGACCAACGAGCTATATGATTGGGTTTAAGCCCTTTTAACAGTAGGGAAATCATGCTGTAAAGTGGAAACCTAATGAACCACTCATGGTTAGTGATCTCATAAGTTTCAGAGAAGAAACTATTAATGTCAATTTTTTTAAATTATACTATTTATTGCATTCTCAATTCTTACTCTCATGTTAACAGATAAGTGTAGTTCTTTCTTCTCACCAAAGAAGCTTCAATTTCACCAGAATAATGATTGATAAAGAAAGCCATATATAGTAAAAATGCATAGAAAAACTAACTGATGCTGCTGTGGCCAAGAAGACAACTACTATATAACCCCAACTCCTAAGGTTCAAGGAACATAGTCTAAAGAGGAAAGACAGTTAGATAACCAGAATAGCTACTGTAAGAGTGTATTTTTTAGATATGACAAGAGATATATTCTCATGAAATTTCAACAATCTAGTTGCTTAAATTACTTGAAAAATGACAATGCCAATTGGCATACCATTGTGAATAGGAAAAATCCCTAGAGATAAGCCACCTGCAAATTTCTCCAATCTCAAGTGATCATCCATAGTATATTTATATAGAGTTTTCTACATTAAAACTTCTGATTGCATTTGTTTATCTATTTGCAAATATATATAATAATAAAAATTAGTAAATAGTAAATTATTAATCAGTAAATTAGTTAATAGTTAAAAAATACTAAGATATCATGAATTTGAAAGTGAACAGAGGGAAGGTGGCATAAGCAATGATACAATTACTGTTCAATTAAGCAAAAATAGTGAATATAAGAAAAATAAAATTAGAGTAAGTAAAAATAAGATGAATAATTCAATCTGGTAGGAATGACCAAGGAATGACCAACAAAGACTATCAATATAAATAAATATTAACACTAAGGAAAATACTTAATATCCATATTGATTAAGGAGTTCAGAGGTAAATCCAAATTCAAATATTATAACATTCCTGCAAAATAAAACCTGTCAAAATTTAAAATCAACTAAGTAATAGCAACTGTTAATAAAATGTTTTAGCATCTCAATTATTTTAATTTATTCTTATTTTTATGCATATTATTAAACATATTCTCCATATCAACATGAGAATTGTTGTTTTAAGTTGTGTAAAGAATTGTGCTGAAATTTTGATAGGTATTTTATTAAATACATAGATTGGTCTTCTGTATTATTTAAAAGTTAAAAAAATGTCAGTGTGCTGAAAGAGATTCACTTTTCATTGTTTCTGATGTCTGATAGAGTGACAATATTCTAATTAAGGTCATATATTCAAGAATATATAGGCAGCAGAAACTCTTTTTATTTTGTTTTAATTTTAAGGGTAAATAAATTAGTTGGTAGAGAAGGAAGAATGGATTTGAGAGAAGTAGGTTGTATGCACACACACACATACCACAAGAACAAATTAACAGAAATCAATAAATGTTTTTTCTTTATATCTTTCAATAGCAATAGCCTTAATTCTCCAATAAAAAGACATAGAGTAATTGAATGGATGTGAAAACAGGATGTGAATGGATGCAGAAACCAGTCATTCTGCAACACCCAAGCAACACACCTTAACATCAAGTATAGGGTAGGAACAAAATCTTTTAAAAGCAATAGACCAAAGGAAAAAACCTGATGTAGTTATTTTAGTATTTAACAAAATTGATTTAAAACTAAATCTCATATGAAGTGATATGAAAGAATTCCACATACCAATCAAAGGAAAATCTATCAAGATGGCATTATAATTTGTAACATCTTCAAACACAGAGTCATACAAGTTTATTAAAAACTGCTACTACAGCTTAAACCACATATTGATCCTTGCACACTGGTAGTGGAAAACTTTCATGTTTCCACTTAAATAAACAAGAAGAGTTTCTGCTGTCTATATATTATTGGATATTTTGATTTCATTAGAACATGATCAATCTACAAGACACTAAAAATTTAAAGAAAAGTGAATCGTTTTCTCCAGTAGAACATAGATATTTTAATTTTTTTTTCTTTTTTTATTGGCTATTTTCTTTATTTACATTTAAAATGTTAACCCTTTTCAGGATTCCCCTCCAGAAACCCCTTATGCATCCTTTCTGCTTCTATGAGGGTGCTCCCACACCCTGCCACCTACTCCTGCCTCCCCATTAAAGACAAATGAAATGTTATTTTCAAGAAGATTCATTCGTATCAGAAATTCAATGAAAACATATTTAACAAATTAAGTCTCAAAAATAATAAAGACATGTTATACTTTTAGACAAAAAATTGATAATTTGGATTAATGACAAATAAAATTGAGAAAAAGAATGAAAGAGGTTTATGTGTAACTATCAATAACAATTTTAATAAAAAGAAACTCAAAACTGTAAACAATATATTTTATTGAAATAAACTCACAAGGTTTTAAATAATAACAAAGACTATTATCTCATTGATTAAGCAGCATTGTAAGTACTCTTGTTGTTTACTAATGACTAAAAAATTTAGGAAAAGTTAGTGATCAATGGTACATTTTAAAAATACAATCTTTAATTAGTATAAGAGAAGCTAGAATCAAATAGAATACTTTAATACTTAGAAAACTGAAAGCAGGGAAGATGATCTTTCCCAGGGAAGAGCGCATGAACAATTCGTTAGCAAAGGTCAAATTAATGATATCTTTGAAAACATACAAACAAGTGCTTTATAGAAACTAAAGATATTACGTTCAGGAATACATACATATGTCAATGTAGGTAGGTAATGACAATTAGTGAAAAATACGGCCATGAATTTGAAAGAGATTATGGAGACTTACATTCATGTTTAGAGGTAAGAATTTGAAGAGAATATTGGTGTTATAATCTCAAAAGTAAAATAATACAGAATGAAATGAGTGTACATTGGTGATAGTAAGCATTTTAACATGTTCCTTGTAGACAACATTTTCATAAAATGAATCTACATCATTAATTTACATACATTATTATATCATATATGTGTTTTATAGAGCATTCTAAGTAAAGAGTAAGAGTTAATTGTGAGGACTTGAATGTTGATGCCATAAAAGAGCCAAAGGCCAACTATAGAGGAAGCATTGCTATAGAGATATTAGGAGATAGTTTTCTTCTTCTTCATTCTTATTTACCTAATTCTAATTGAGGAGATTTGGAAATGTTAACTTTTCTTTAGCTGCTCAATGAGAGTTAATCAAAGTACAGAACATTTGTATGAAACTATAGAAAATTCAATTTGAATGGCATAATTTGCAACTCAATATCAGATTACAACATAACCATGTATTTCCTAAAATCTAACATGTGTTTGATAGTACATATGAAAAAAGGTTTTAATAGAATATGAATAAATACATGTTAAATTGAAAATGTATTCTAATGGTATTATAATGACTGAGAGTGCAATTTTGAGCTGATGAGCCTCTTGACTGTCTCTTTTACATCTTTGTTCCTTAGGCTGTAGATGAGAGGGTTCAGCATGGGAATCAGGACTGTATAGAGCATTGTTGCTACTTTGACCAGGAGCTTTGAGCTGTTTGCATTGGGTACACAGTAGAGAAGGAGAATAATTCCATGGAAAATGCTGATGGCAGTCAGGTGGGAAGTGCAGGTGGAGAAGGCTTTTCGGAGTCCACCTTTAGAAGGCATCTTGATGATTGTGACAACAATAAAGACATAGGAGGCCATAGTGATAAGAAGGCTACTACCCTCACTTAATATGGAAATGACTAAGCATGCCATCTGGCTGAAGGAGGGGTCAGAGCAGGATACAGAGATTATGGCTGAATACTCACAGCCAAAGTGATTTATGATGCCAGGTTCACAATAAGACAGCTCTAGGAGAGTGTATGTGATTATCACAGCACACAGACCTCCCCACATATAACTTCCAGCTACTAGGAGGGCACACAATCGATGAGACATAGCAACAGTATAGAGCAGGGGATTGCAAACAGCTACAAACCTGTCATAGGCCATCACTGCTAACATGAACATCTCTGTAATCACACATGCACAGCCAAAGAAAAACTGTGTCATGCAACCATTTGAAGAAATAGTTCTATGTTCTACAATCAAGATCTCTAACAATTTTGGTGCAAATACACTAGAATAACATATATCTAAAAATGAAAGATGGCTCAGAAAAAAGTACATGGGTGTGTGAAGCTTAGCATTAATCCTTCTGACCACAATTATGCCAACATTTCCAACCAGAGTGACTGTGTACATGGTCATTATTATAAGGAAGAGGAGTGGCTGGAGGTGTGGGTATTCTGAGAAGCCCAATAGAATAAATGCTGTTACAGAACTCTGGTTTATCATTGCAAGAGTAATCAGTTGTAAAAATTAAGAACATGGAAGAAATAAGGAATTTAATCAGTAGGACTTGGCAGGCTTGAATAGTAGATGTGGAGATGAAGCTTGAAATAAACAAGAACAGATGATGGTTGTGTATTCATAAATGTTTTTCAGTTTAGATTCTTCACCTCAAACTCTCTATGTGAAAGCTAGATCTGTTCTTTAATCCTATATTTTCTCACCTTGAATAAAAACAATTAATTGTATGAATTGCATATAAATTACACATGAGCCTTTTCCTTATTTTTGAAATGCTTAATAACAGAGGATAATTGTCAAGGGCTCAATTACTCAGTCAATGAGATCAGTACTGTCATGTTCTCATGTTCGAGAAGTTACCAGAAAAGCTAAATGTATAGTATAGTATGCAAGAAAAATGAAATAATAAAAATCTGTCATAAATATCTGAAATAAAAAATAAATCCATGATTATTTATTATAAAGTTGGTTTGTTTTAGTTGTTTTTCATTTATTGATTCAACCTAGGCTAGCCTTGTGAATGCTGGACAAGAACATAACATTGTAGCTCCACAACATTCTTTTTATTTTTTATAATATGAGACAGAGTCTTAGTTGAGTGTCCAAGTTGCCTGACCTTGATCTTGTTAGACTCTAGATTTACACCAGCATCAAAGCTCACTGACAGGGTTTCAAACCAAATGTCTATTACTGATTTTTATAGTCTTTACTTTCAGTTTCTTTAAAAATATTTTCTCCACATTTTTTTTAACATGACGTTCCTCTTCTACCTAATATAAGCCCTTTGCTTTGTCTTTGAAAATAATCATTACACTGGTCATCACAATTAATTTCAAATTCTTATTCTGTAACTCAGGAGGCCTTAACTATTTACTCAGTAGTAGTAGCAGTAGTAGTAGTAGTAGTATGAGGAGCAGTAGTTTTATTTGCTTACTCAAACTACTTAAATACATATTTCAAATTTGCTCAGCCTCCATGTGATATTATTTCATTGTTTTAATATTCAGTATATGTGCTAATCAAGTTCTTCCCTTTATTCATTCTCAAATTCTTCACATATAGCCCCATTATTTTACGCTTCCAACTTCAAGATTTTTAAAAACTATTATAATATTATCTGTTCTGTGCTGAAGTTAATACTAAAGTCTATATCCGCTACCTTAGGGAAAAGTTACCATAGGCAACAAAATCATGAATTAGAATACATGCTACGAATTTGTGGCTCAAGACTTTTAAATCAGAAAGTATACTAGTTTGAACTTATTTATTTCACTGTTCTGCAAAATCTCTTTATGCATTACTTATGAGACAAATGGTTCATTATTTTATTCTAGAAATTTTAGGAAAAATTGAGACTATCAGTTTATTGTTAAACTGCAAATCTGGATTTTTTCTTCTCTAAATTCCTAACCTGCATATTATCAATTTATATACTATTTTGTTGAATTTTTAACAAAAACTTGCCTTAATACAGGACTGCTAAAATATATAGAATCCTTGACTAAAACTCCAGTTTCCATAAATTATTCTAAACATTTGTGATAATCCTATCTTTCTACAAAACATTAAGATTTGGACAATGTATTCAGGTCATATTTTTATTTGAAAAATTTATCATCTCACTGTAGAATCTTAAGATACACATACATACCCGTGTCCTGGTTAAAAAATGTGTAAAATAAGCATAGCTCTGCATATTCAGAACCCAAAATCTCAGAAGTCTTAAGGAAGACAATAATGAATAATGAGTGTAAAACGGACTGTGTAACACTGTAACACGTTGCCTCAAAACAATTATGGGAATATCTACATAAGCATAGTAATTAAAATGAATAGACAATGAAATAAGTTTTTGAAAACAATAAAATCATTCTTTGTAACTAAATACTTCAACTTCATTCCAGATTGAATGTTTAACACTTAAAATAGAAATAAAAAAGAAGGGGACTTCAAAGATGTATGTATCGTAACTCTCTTAATTTTATAAGTAAGATTCAATTTGATACTCTGATGCCCATTGATTTCTTACCAGGACTCTAGGTTAAGTCCTAAGTAGTTTCCCCAGGATTTTTGATCACCATCAGAGAGATCTGTCCTGATCTTTCCAGAATCTTATTTCATGGGTATTATGGCACATATCAGGATTATTGAAAACTACCCAGAAAGGTGTACAAATGACCCCTCCATCACCATCTTTTACATTCCTAGCATTCATTCAAAAAGAAAGAGCCCTGTTACTTTGTCAAATTATAATCGAACTTTTACTTATAATTTTATACAAGAAATGTTAAAATTTTTACCACTTATTACAAAATTTATGAAATTAAGTGTTCTAAATTTCTAAAAGGTATCTAGTTCATGATCAAGATACTTTTATTCTGAAGATATCATTTTTTTCTCTAATGTTGTAGCATGATTCTATTCTTCCAGTTAATTTCTTAACATTTTTTCAATTGTGATCTTCAATATGATTTCCCAAGAAAGATGTTGTTTTAGTATTAATATCACTATTTTCCACTACTTTATTTTCCTTGTGTTTTTAGTTTTTAATATCTAAGTTCCATTGCATATTTTACTCTGCTATGTATATATTAACATATATGTTGACCTAAATTAGTCAAATTTCATGTTAACACAAGTTATATTTAGCATTCAATTTTAAAGTCTTTATATTGGCAACAACAATAAAAGAAATGGGTCATACAAAGAACAGTGTTCCTAGGAATTAAGTATATAGAATTTAGCGCCTTAGTATATGCTAAGTACTAAAATGAGTAAGTACCACTGTCTCAACTCACATTTTTATTTATCACCTCTCAATTTCTAAGGATTTTCAAATACCTCCTTGAAGATTCAAAATGTGGCAAGAAACTCACCAGAAGCAAAATATTCTTGATGTGCATTTGATATTGTCATTTTCTTATTAATAAATGTGAACAATTTTGAAAACTAAAATGTTTTAAATTTCTTAAATAAAGGCAGCGACTGACCTTTGTAAAGTGAAATCAAGTAAAGGAGGCAAATGTTAAACTACTTTGAAAAAAACATAAAAATGTATAGAAGAAGACACCAATTTTTAAGCTATATTCGTGATAGTATTGTTTGTGATGAACTAAATCATTGGCTTTGGGGACACGTACCCTAGAGAATCCTTGTTGATGATTGTCTTGGACTACAAACAAAGGTGTGATTAGAGAAACTTCATCTTTATTTTTAATTAATAGTTTCTTATTGTGTTCAAAATGTTTTATGCACATGCATGAAAATAACAAAAAGAAATTCACTGCTATGTAAATATATGCTAATAAAACATGAACTACAAATAGGTTCATTTCAAAATTAAATTTTTCTCATATAACTAATATTTAAAAGGTAAAATATGTCCATAATTATTGCCATAAGACACTATAATTTTGAAACCTTGTATTTTATTACCAAACATTAATTAATATATTTTATGGAAGCATTATATATTAGCAAACAGTTCTACTTTTGTTTTGGAAATTTTTATGTCTATCTACATACTGATATTTGTACATTTTAACCTCTCAGTCTACTCTCATCATTGTTATCTCCATTATTCTAGTTGGCTTTTTCATAATGTTATAAACGATCACCAACCACCAGTTAAGCAAATGGTTACTTACTTTAGCTTACACTTCTATTTCACAATCCTTCACTAAAGGATGACAAAACAGGAACTTAAGCAGGAATCTGGGGGCAAACACTGAAGTAGAGGTTTGGGAGAAATGCAGCTTACTACAATTCTTACCCTGGCCTAATCCACAGTAGACTGGGCCCTGTTCCTTTAATCAATAGAAGATCTTTGGCCAATCTAACAGAAATAACTCTTCAAGTGAGGTTCCATCTCCAAAGTTGACTCTTCTGTGTGTCAAGTGGACAAAAGGTAACAAGAGCTCTTATTGAAAACCTCAATAAACAAACTCCTATTTTGATTACATTTTTCTTTGCTGAGCTTAATTAGATCTTCTTGAGTAAGTATGAATTAACAAGTACTTAGTGGATCACGGGCATATTAGGGTTACACTGTTGAAGAAAATGACATACCTTCCTTAGTATGTAGTAGCCACCCATAATCTTTCCTTCATACATAATGAAAGTGTAAGGGTTAAAGTCTTGTGGTATTCTTTTGCAAATAACCACCAAGGCAGTGTTCATAAGTGCAAATCCTATATTCAGAAGGCATGGTTACACAGCATTCCTTCAAAATTCCTCACTCTTAAATTCTTTCCACTCTTCTTCTATAATGTTACTTGAGCCTTGGAAAAAGGGTACTATTTCTAGTCCTGAACACTCTACAGTCACACTCCCCACATTCAGAAAATATGTCAGTTTCTATGTTGACTGTTGTCCACTCCAGAAAGACTTTTCAGTGATAAATGCTGAGAGGTGCACTAATATGTGAGTATAAAGATAGGTGTTCAGAACTGAATATGATATCATGTATTTAGCCAAAACAAGAGTACTAAAATCTCTGTGGTTTATGACCTGGCCAACCATAGGCCCTTGACAGAGTTTACAGTATTAAGCAAAAGCTTCCTCCTGTAAAGCAGGATTAAGTACAAACAGAACATGATTGATTAACCCTATAAGAGTCATGCTACGGTTGCATCAGTGGTCATATCTTGTGAGAAAGGTCATCATTGCTGTACTGCATACAGTTCACAGGTGTGTGGGAGCCCTGATGACTTTTCTCCATGCCAGCTTAGATAGAGTCTTCTAGTACTGTGAAAACAAGCCAGCAATGTAGAAAGTACCAACTAACAGAATTCTTAATTTCTCACTGTCCTGTCAGTCTATGTGTGCAGTATTTTTAGAGATAGCATCCTAAGATGTATTTCTAGTAGAAATCAATAAGTTGTATGATTGTGGAATTCTCTGTAGTCATCCCTGACCACCAATTCAGACAGAGAGTAATTCCATATGATCGTAATATTTACATTGAATAATTGTTTTCTCCTGACAGTCTTCATATATATATATATATATATATATATATATATATATATATATATTCATTTAAACTTATTTTTATTAACCAAAGGTTGTTTTTTCATTGGTGTTTTAATATGCATATAAAAAGTATATTTCCACATACATTATCCTACATTCCTAGTTTGGTAAATAATATCTCCACACTTTACCTTCCCAGACCATTCCAACCTAAGCCTTTCCAAATCTGATAATCCTTCCTGGAGTCAGAAAGAATCTAAAAGTGGTTTAATTCTCTTTATGTCCTGATAACTAAGAGTGCTGAACATGTTAAAAATTATTTATCAGTAACTTGGAGGACTTTTTGAGAACTCTCAATTGAAAACATTTTTTTTTCATTTACTGAATAGTCTAGACAATAATCCTCTGCTTCATGTGTGTTAGTCCAAAGCTCCTGTTATGCTTTAGTTCTTGGAGCCCTCTCTCAGCTGAGTACAAAAAGCAGCTAGGGACCTGGCTATCTAAATCTATAACCTTTTAATTTTTTTATTAATTTATTTGATTACATGCATGTATTAAGGTCAGTTCTAGGTTGAGGGTCTAGAAATACAATAAATGCAAATAGTCAAGGAACAAGCAAGACAATAAACACAAATAGTCAAGTAAAAAGCAAGGCGTTAAACCCAATTATGTGAATAATCCCATGATCACTGTTTCTAAGTGCTTATCAGGATGACCAAAGTATCTGAGCCTATTCCCTGTCCTAGCCCAAGGTCATTTTCATGTCTGAAGCCTACTTCCTTGTTCTAGCCTAAAATTTAGATTCCTGTCTGAAAATAAATAAAAAAATAAACAAATAAAATTTAAGAAAATAATGTTATGGTGAATAAAAATAAATAAATAAAACTATAACCTGTAATATGATACCAACTACATTTAAATTTATATTTGTAGGTATATACCTTAATTGGGGGGTATATAAGTGATATTTAATAGATTGAAATGATATACTATATTTGAAAAATATATCTGTATAGTCAATTGGTAACTTTAACATCAATAGCATGGTGCAGAAGACTCAGTATGAAAGTTTAACATTTAATCAGAACCATCCAAAAGCATTTGATGAATTTAATTATAAAATTTATTTGTTCTCATTTCTCCTCTAGTCTAAAGAGGCAGTTTGTAGAGCAACACTAGATGTCTAACAACAGGTTTATAGAAGTTGTGTTATATATATATATATATATATATATATATATATATATATATATATAT